>NC_058403.1:211674536-211711757 GCF_002201575.2 Neomonachus schauinslandi | reverse complement strand
AAAACCTTTTTTTTTTTAAAGATTTTATTTATTTATTTGAGAGAGAGAGAATGAGAGGGAGAGAGCACATGAGAGGGGGGAGGGTCAGAGGGCGAAGCAGACCCCCTGCTGAGCAGGGAGCCTGATGCGGGACTCGATCCCGGGACTCCAGGATCATGACCCGAGCCGAAGGCAGTCGCTTAACCAACTGAGCCACCCAGGCGCCCTTAAAACCTTTTTTTTTTTTAAGATTTTATTCATTTGACAGAGAGAGAGAGGCAGCAAGAGAAGGAACACAAGCAGGGGGAGTGGGAAATGGAGAAGCAGGCTTCCCGCCGAGCAGGGAGCCCGATGCAGGACTCGATCCCAGGACCCTGGGATCATGACCTGAGCCAAAGGCAGACGCTTAACGACTGAGCCACCCAGGTGCCCCAACAAATAAACAAAACTTCAAAAAATAAAATAAAATACTAAAAACCTAGGACAGATAGAAAAGGCAAGAGATGAAGCAATCACAAAGATCGACTGGGGAAGCAATGGGTTTCAGGAATAGAGGACTGGGGCTTTGCTTCTTTCGAACATTTTGTCCCTAATAAAAAAAGGCAGTCAAAGATTACTTATTTGAGAAAGAGAGAGAGTGAGTGTACACCCGTGCAAGGGTGGGGAGGGACAGAGGGAGAGGGCAAGAAAGTCTCAAGCAGACTCCTCGCTAAGTGTGATCCCAAGGCGGGGCTCAATCTCACGACCCTGAGATCATGACTTGAACCGAAACCAAGAGTCAGAGGCTTAAACAACTGTGCCACCAGGGCACCCTGATAATTTTTTAAAAATGATTTTATCTATTTATTTGAGAGATAGAGAGAGGGCACGAGCAGGGGGGAGGGTCGGAGGGAGAAGGAGAAGCAGACACCCTGCTGAGCAGGGAGGCCGATTAGGGACTCATCCCAAGACCCTGGGATCATGACCTGAGCAGAAGGCAGATGCTTAACCAACTGAGCCACACAGGCACCCAATTTTTGTCTTTTTTATACCTAAAAAAGTAGTAAAATATATGTAACATAAACTTTACTCTCAATTCTATTCTGAGGGTTAATATGTCTGTGCAGAGGCCAGCACCACACTGTCTTAATCACATAGCTTTATAGAAAATTTTCAAATCAGGAAATGTGAGTCCTCAGATTCGTTCTTTTTTTTTTCCAAAATTGTATTGGCTATTTGGGGATTCCTTGAGATTCAATATGAATTTTAGGATGGATTTTTCTATCTTTGCAAAAAAAGTGATTGGGATTTTATTTTTTTATTTTATTTTTTTAAGATTTTATTTATTTATTTGAGAGAGAGAGAATGAGAGACAGATAGCAAGAGAGGGAAGAGGGTCAGAGGGACAAGCAGACCCCCCGCTGAGCAGGGAGCCCGATGCAGGACTCGATCCCGGGACTCCAGGATCATGACCTGAGCCGAAGGCAGTCGCTCAACCAACCAACTGAGCCACCCAGGCGCCCGTGATTGGGATTTTAATGTGGATTGCATTGAATTTGTCGACCGATCGCTTTGGGTAGTTTTTGACATCTTAATAATATTAAGTCAGGCACCCACGGAATAGGAGAAAATATTTGTAAATCATATATCTGATGTGGGGTTAATGGCCACAATATATAAAGAATTCCTATAGCTCAACAACACAAAACACAAACAACCCAATTGAAAGAAGGCAGGGGGTGCAAAAGACTTGAATAGACATTTCTTTTTTTTTTTTTAAGATTTTATTTATTTACCTGACAGAGAGAGGGATAGAGAAAGAGAGAGCACAAGCAGGGGGAGCGGCAGGCAGAGGGATAGGGAGAAGCAGGCTCCCTGCCAAGCAAGGAGCCCGATGCAGGACTCGATCTCAGGACCCCGGGATCATGACCTGAGCTGAAGGTAGATGCTTCACCGACTGAGGCCCCCAGGCGCCCCTTGAATAGACATTTCTGCAAAGAAGATATACACATGGCCAATAATTGCATGAAGAAATGAGCATCCTGAGCATGATTTCTTAGGAAATGCAAATCAAAACTCCAATGAGATACTAACGACTTCACACCCATTAGGATGGCTATTGTTAAAACAAAACAAAAAAACAGAAAGTAACAAGTGTTGTTGGGAGAGTGGAGAAATCGGAACTCTTGTGTACTATTGGCAGGAACAGAAAATGCACCAGCCACTGTACAGAACAGTATGGCAGTTCCTTAAAAAGTTAAACATAGAACTACCACATGACCCAGCAATTCCACTTCTGGGTATTTACCCAAAAGAGTTGAAAGCATGTTCTCAAAGAGCTATTTGTACACCCAGCATTCATAGCAGAATTATTCAGAACGGCCAAGGGGTGGAAGCATCCATCGATGGATGAGCGGATAAACAAAACGTGGCCCATCCATACGACAGAAGATGATGCAGCCTGAAAAACGAAGGACATTCTGACACCTGCTACAATGTGGAGGACATCATGCTCATCAAAATAAGCCAGACTCAAAAGGACAAACACTGTATGAATCCACTCCCAGGAGGTCCCCAGAGGAGTCCCGTCCACAGAGACAAATAGATGGTGGGAGCCAGGGCTGGGCAGGGGGTGGGGAGACCTGCTTCACGAGGACAGTCTTTGTGTGGGGAGATGGAAAGTTCTGGAGACAGAGGGTGGGGGTGGCTGCACGACAGCAAGAATGTGCTTCATGCCGCTGAGCTATGCACTTTAAAATGGTTAAGATGGTACAGTTTTTTGTTTTGTTTTGTTTTAAAGATTCTATTTATTTGACAGAGAGAGACACAGCGAGAGAGGGAACACAAACAGGGGGAGTGGGAGAGGGAGAAGCAGGCTTCCCGCGGAGCAGGGAGCCCGATGCAGGGCTCGATCCCAGGACCCTGGGACCATGACCTGAGCCCAAGGCAGACGCCCAACGACTGAGCCACCCAGGTGCCCCAAGATGGTACAGTTTTTAAAGATTTATTTTATTTTAGAGAGAGAGAGAGTGATAGAGCGAGTGGGGGTAGGGGCAGAGTGAGAGAATCCCCAAGCAGATGCCCCACTGAGTGTGGAGCCTGCTGTGGGGCTCGATCCCACAACCCGGGAGACCACGACCTGAACCAAAATCAAGAGTCAGACGCCTAACCGACTGAGCCACCCAAGTGCCCCTAAGATGGCACATTTTATGTTTTGTGTATTTTATCACAATTGGAAATTAAGAAAGAAAACAGACAGAACGGAAGGAGAGAGAGGGAGAGAGGGAGGAAGAGCCAAATCTAGCCTCACAACTGTTTTTGTATAGCCCTTGAGATAAAGATGGTTTATCTTTTATTTTTTATTTAAGATTTTATTTATTTTTTTTTAAAGATTTTATTATTTGTCAGAGAGAGAGAGACAGCACAAGCAGGGGGAGCGGCAGGCAGAGGGAGAGGGAGAAGCAGACTCCCCGCTGAGCAAGAAGCCCGATGCAGGGCTCGATCCCAGGACCCTGAGATCATGACCTGAGCCGAAGACAGACGTTTAACCAACTGAGCCACCCAGGCGCCCCTAAAGATGTTTTATCATTTAATGTTTAAATAAAACAGGAGAATATTTCATAACACATGACAAAGTTATAAAATACAGATACCAGTATTTATAAAGTTTTATTGGCACATAACTATGCCTGTTATTTTGCATATAGCCCACGGCTTCTGCCCCATGATGGCAAAGTTGAGCAGTTGCTAGAAACACTGTATGTGTCCTGCAAAGCCAAAGATATTTCTTTTTTGGGGGGGGGGGCAGTGCTTAGCACTTTTTTTTTTAAAGATTTTATTTATTTATTTGACAGAGAGAGACACAGCAAGAGAGGGAATACAAGCAGGGGGAGTGGGAGAGGGAGAAGCAGGTTTCCCATGGAGCAGGAAGCCCGATGCGGGGCTTGATCCCAGGACCCTGAGATCATGACCTGAGCCGAAGGCAGACACTTAACGACTGAGCCGCCCAGGTGTCCCGCCAAAAATATTTCTTATCTCAACCTTTATGGAAACCATTTGCGGACCCCTGACCCAAAACATTGGTATATAGCAGGAGCTCAATATATGGAGAGATTATTACTCAGTATCTCATGGGGGGCCGGGCGCCTGGGTGGCCCAGACCATTAAGCATCTGACTCTTGGTCTGGGTTCAGGTAGTGATCTCCGGGTTGTGAGATGGGGCCCTGTGTCAGGCTCCACACTCAGCACAGAGTCGGCTTGGATCCTCTCTCCCTCTCCCTCTGCCCCTCCCTTCCCCACGTGCATGCACACGCCTGTGTGCTCTCTCTCTCAAATAAGTAAATCTTTAAAAAAAAAATCTCATGGAAGAGTCTGCTGCAGTTTGACTGTGGTCTTGGAGTGGGTCAAACCTGGGTTAAGTTTCTGCCTCTGCCAAAGTCAGGCTGCTTCTCATCTCTGACTGAGCCACCCAGGCGCCCCTTTACAGAGCCTTTTTAAAACAGCCATAATATCACAATCGCACCTTAAACCATTAGAACCATGATAGTGGCAAGAATCTACACGTGTGATCAGATTTCACCACCACCAAAAAGTACATGTAAAAACTGGAGAAATCGAAACATCTGTACCTGAGTGGATCGTATTGTACCAACATCACTTTCCTGGTTTTGACAACACACGGTGTTTATGGAAGACGTTATCATTGGGGGCAGCTGGGGGAAGGCTAGGAAAAACTGTGTACTATCTTTGCGATTTCTTGCAAATCTGAAAACTGTTCGGAAATTTTAAAAATTGTAATAACAATAAAACAAACCCTGTAGGGACGCCTGGGTGTCTGAGTCGGTGAAGCCTCCGCCTTTGGCTCAGGTCATGATCCCAGAGTCCTGGGATCGAGTCCCCCATTGGATTCCTTGCTCAGCCTGAGCCTGCTTCTCCCTCTGCCTGCCTCTCCCCTGCTTGTGCTCAGGCGCACGTGCTCTCTCTGACAAATAAATAAAATCTTATCTTAAAAAAAAACCCTATAAAATTAGGGTTTGGGTGATGTCAGGTCATGCGCAATTGCAGAGTTGGACTCTTAAAAATTCTGATATTTTCATCATCATGGATTTTTTCTCTTGCATTCTCATTTATTTATTTTTTTAAAGATTTTATTTATTTGACAGAGAGAGATACAGCGAGAGAGGGAACACAAGCAGGGGGAGTGGGAGAGGGAGAAGCAGGCTTCCCGCTGAGCAGGGAGCCTGATGCGGGGCTCGATCCCAGGACCCTGGGATCATGACCTGAGCCGAAGGCAGACGCTTAACGACTGAGCCACCCAGGCGCCCCGCATTCTTATTTTTTAAAAAATCACACTAACGGGCACCTGGGTGGCTCAGTCGGTTAAGCGTATGCCTTCAGCTCAGGTCACGATCCCAGCCTTCTGGGATCGAGTCCAGCGTTGGGCTCTCTGCTCAGCAGGAGCTTGCTTCTCCCTCTCCCTCTGCCTGCTGCTCCCCCTGCTTGTGTTCTCTCTCTCTCTCTCTCTGTTAAATAAATAAATAAACCTTAAAAAAAAAATCAACATACTCCGAGTCATTTGGGGTGCTTCCTTAAATTTCTCTTAATTCCTGCCCTTAGAATCATGAACTCAGGGTATGAGCCCTGGAACACACATTTTTTAAAATTTAAAAATAATAATTATTATTTCTAAACTAAACTCGCCCCCCCAATGTGGGGCTGGAACTCACAACCCCGACATCCAGAGTCGCACGCTCTCCCGACGGAGCCAGCCGGGCGCGCCTGGAACACTCATTTTTGTCCTCTCGTCTCCCGCCTTTGACACAAGCAAGTTGGAGCTGCGCTGCCCGCGGGCGCTGGGGAGCCGACGAGGGCTCTAGAGCAGGGGAGGTTCCAGTTAGCGCAGATTCCAAAGGTTACTGTGGGTGGGGAGGCGGGACCCGCAGAGGGTCGCCCGCAGGGGCGGGGCAGACCCAGCCGCGGGAAGCTGGGGAGGAGGGCCTCATTCCTCGGCCGGGGGCCAGCCGGGGGGCGCCGCGCCCGCTCGCCCTCGGCCGCGCCAGGACCCGGATGTGCAGCGCGCTGGGCCCGCCGAGGCTGCACGGTGCCGGGCGGCTGGGCGCCCGGCGGCACGCGCTGGCGACCGCCGCGCTGGAGCACCCGTCCCCTCCCCCCGACGCCGCCTGGCATCCGGGTGCGCACCTGGCTGGCCGCCCGGCGCGGAGGCCGCAGCACCTGGCTGCATTGTTGTCACCGCCGCCCCCTCCCGTCCTCCTTCCCTACCCACACAGGATCCAGCACTCGCCGCGAGCTGTGCGGGGCTCGTATTCCTTTAAGTAGCCAGACGCCGCGAGGGGTGGGCGTGGTGGCCGGGGGAGAAGTGGAGGGGGGCGGTGTCGGGCCGCCCTGATTGGCCCGAGGCCCGGGCGGCGGTCGTACGCGCCTGCGCATTGCGCAGCAGCGCGCGCCGGGGAGGGGGTGGGAGGGCGTGCGGGTGCTAATTGGCCGCCGCGGCGGCCCCGCCCGCGAGTGGCGGGCGGTCACGTGACGCGACGGCTGGGGGCTCCCGGCGCGGGGGACGCTGGTGGCCAAGATGGCGGCGGAGCTGGTGGAGGCCAAAGTGAGTGAGCGGCGGCGGCGCCGGCCCGGGCGGGCGGGAGAGTGGGCGGGGGCCGGGCGGCGGGCGGAGGTCTGCGCCTTCCGCTTGGGGCCCCACGGCGCGGCCAGCTCGCGGTTCGCCGCCCGGCCCCCTCGCCCGCCCCTGGCCCTGGCGCGCCGGGTGCGGGCGGGGGGCGGGGAGGCCGGGGGCGGGGCCCCCCAACCTTTCCCCAGCCTTCGCGCTGGGGGTTGGTTCTCGGGCTTGAGGCGGGGTTGCCCCCCCCACAGCCCGAGTGGTTAGGGTCCAGTCTCCCTAAGCACGGGGACAGGGCCGCGCCTCCCACCTAGAGGCACAGTTCCCCCGGACAGCAAGACGGGCTGGACTGCTCGTCCCCTCCTCGCCCTGAGCCGGGGTCCTGCTCTTTGGCCTGGGGGAGTGTCTTCGCCTCCCATGGCACCGAAGGCTGGCTTCTGGGTCTCAGCCTCCCCACCCAGCAGGCCAGCTGGGGTTGGCGACTCCCTGCTCTGAAGGGTCCCCTGACCCTTCTGCCACCGATTCCACCATCCGGGGTGATGAGCCAGGGTCCTGAAGCACCCCCAAACATAGTGTTTTCTTGGGGTTCGTACCCCGGGCTGGAGTTTGGACCCCTAGTTCAGCTCCCGCGTTGGTCCCAGAGCCCCGCCCCCCTCCTGACACCATCTCTCTCGCCTTCGGAGTGGGCACCGTGTCACTCGAGTTTGCTCTCCCGCCTGGGATGGAGTCCTGGCCACTGTTCTCTGTTCAAACCCTTCCTAACTCTCTCCTCAGTCTTGGGTCCTGGGCTTTGCCTTCCTCCCACTTTTTACCCTCAGGACAGCATCTGTGAGGTTTTGGACTCTGCTCTTGGGGTCTCTAAACTTCACACTAGCAAGATCAGACTCCATACTAAGTTTCCCTTATACTCTTTAGTGAGTCTGTTAAGATCATACTCCCTCCATACAGCTCCCAAAACCCCACTTTAGATCCCTTTATGCACCCCAGCTCTGGCTTCTGGGCCTCCGTCTCCTTTTTTGCTGGTTTCTTGTGTTGATCCATGGAGAGTCCCCCACCTCTTTCTTCAGTGCCCTCAGTGCTTCTCCCTCATACTCCATTTTGGGGTTCAGGTTCCACATCCCATAGGTGCCATCCCTATTAAGGGATGTACCCTCTTCCAGGTACCTCCCCAACGGTGAGGCTCCAGAGCCCTTGCCCCGAACTACACTAGGGTTGTTCCTTTCCTTCCTGAGAAGTTTACTAAAGGTCTTTGGTGGCAGGGAGGTAGGGGACTGGACCTTTGCTGGTCAGAGGCTCCTCCCCCTCCTTCCCCGCTGGTCTCCCCTCCCCAGGGTCCTGACCTGTAAATGTTTTCTTTCTCCTGTTCCTCTCTCTCCTTCCATCTCCCTTCCCTTCCCGCGGAGATCTGAAATGGAGCTCCCTTCCCCCTGGAGCGTCCCCCTCAATGCCTGTACTACACACACTGCCCTTCTCTAGGGTTTTGAGAAATTGGGACTTCCCCTGGAGATGCAGAAGTCTGAACTCTGCACGCCCGAGGTGGCAGCTGGTGGGCTTGAAGTCCCCTGGAGCCCTGAAATTCAGTGGTCCCATGGGGCTGTGACTGTGACTCTGGGCCTGGGCACCGCCCCCACCCCCACGCCCACCCCCACCAGAGGGTAGGGACTAAATTCTTTTATACCGTCCAGGGCCTTGAAATACGATCTGATGAACTCTCCTTGACCCTCTGGTGGCTGGGGCCCCCCACCCCAATTAAATCAACTTGAGCCTTTTTTCAAGTTCTCTAGAATGTGAGCCTCCGTTCAGTGGCCCAGCTTTGCTCTGAGCCTCAGGAGCCTTTCTTCTTTAGTCTCTGGCTGTCGCCGTGGAGTGTCGCACGTGTCATTGAAGTGTTCTCTTCTTTTAGGTGCTTACCTAACCTTTTGTATTAGGAGCTGGGGATTTCGTCTTTTGGGGTACAAAACTGGCTGCTCCGTGGGGAGAACAAGGGGGGGTTGTTGGTAAACTTGGAAATCAGACTCTTCACCTGAGGCCCCTGAGAGGGCTTGGGGGAAGAGGTAGTCTGGGAACCCCTTGGGATGGTAGCATTTTGCGCAGATCTCCCATTTCCTGGAGAGAAGGACCTTAACTTTCCCCCGTTCAGAGGAACCTATACCTGAGACCGGTTAAGTTAAGCCCAGCAGCTCTATCCAGGCTGATGTTTTTCCACGCAGCTCCAAACAAGCCTAGAGTTGAGACTATGGAAGCCGTTGGGGCCTGGTGCTGTTTATAAACACAGATCTGAGGGGCAGGCGGGGTAGGATGAAGCCCTGGCAGGAAGTGATTTGCAAAGCGCTTGGGGCTTCTTCCTGAATGTTTGTGCCCCTCTCACGCTGTCCCTCCTCCCAGTGTCAAGGGCAGGCTCCTTGGTGGTGGCAGCTGCTGAGAGATCTGAGTCGTGAACATATGGCAGCTTGAGGGATGTGCCCCAGGATGCTCGTGTGGCAGATCCGGATGTCCAACCTGGTGAAAGCGCTAGGCCTCAGCGGGGGCAGGGCGCTCCCACGGGCGGGGTGATGTTAGAAGATGTGTTATGGTCAGACTCGGCGTCCCGAGCCCACCTGCCTTTAGCTCCATGGAGGCCAGTCAGCTTCCACATGACATCGCTTCTCCCCTCCAAGGCCTTGGGCCTCTTCCAGAAGAAACATCTTGTTTGCAAGCCTATTTTCTCTGCTCAAGGTAGGAAGTCAGGCCAAGGAAGGTGAAGTCTTTGTTTTCATAAGCATTCCAGGCTTTCTGAAGGCCAGCACACCGCTGCGGTCCCGAGGCCGGGGGTGTGCTGGGATGTGAGGGTCCCCAGGCCCCCAGACAGCTGGGGGGGAGTGGGAGGAAGTGCCATTGGGACTCCGATGGACCCTGCCACTGCCGCGCTGGAAGAGCCCTCATGCTTGGCATGCGGCGGACACTCCACGTCTGTAGTGCGGGAGCAGGAAAAGGCTCTCTCTTGAGGTTTTGCAGGCAGGACGGGGCAGCTCCACACGTCTGTCTCTGTCGTTTTGAGCCTCGACAGCCCCTCCCCGCCGTCAGCTGGAGCCTGGTGTAAGGCTGGGAGTGATCTTAGAGGGTTCCCATCCCCCGTGGCTAGATGAGGTGCCCAAAGTACAGAGAGGCCTGATGGAGGACCCAGGGTCGTCTGGGAACCCGGGGCTCCTAAGTCTCAGTGCTCCCATCAGCCTCCACGCCTCACCCTTCGACAGCCAGAGCCTTCTGGCATTGGGACCGTTGTGTAAACACCCTGGCAGGATTCCCACTCACCTCCGACTGTCAGACTCTCAAGTTGAATTTAAGGGCTTTATTGGTTTCCTTGGGTGGTGTCCTGCCCTGTGCCCGCCAGCTTTCAGTATACATCCTCATCACTTGTACCTGTTTTCCCCATTCCCCTGGAAGTTTCTTTTACCCACCACGTTTCATTCAACGCAGGCCAGCTTTGGGGCTCAGTGTGAGTGGCCCAGAAACCCTGCTGGCGCATCGATCCTTCAAGGACACTTTGCTCGTGTAGCCTATGGGGAAGCGTCCCTCCCCTTGGGGTCCAGGGTCTCACAGAGGGCAGGCCATGGTCAGGCCGCCCCAAGGAAAGCATTGGCATCAGCTGAGCTCTCGTGTTTGGCTTGATTGAGTTGGAGGGACCCTGCCAGACCTCTTTCATCACTTCGCCACAGCTCACTTCACCACAGCTCACTTCACAGCCTCTGGGGCTGCCGGATTCCCAAAGCCTTCCCCTCAGACCCACGGTTCTCGATCCTGTTCCCAGGGGACATTTGGCAGTGTCTGGGGGACCTTTGTGATTGTCACCGCTGGGTTTTGGGGGGGCTCCTGGCATTGAGTGGGTGGAGGCCAGGGATGCTGCTGAGTACCCCATAGTGCTCAGGACAGCCCCACCCCAGAGAACAATCCAGCCCCAGCGTCCACAGTGTCGAGTTGGAGAGGGCCTGCTGGAATGATCAGCAGATGTTTGATGCTTGCCTGTGCTCAGCTCCATGTGGACGCTTGTAGTGCGGTAGAGAGAAATTACCCCTGGCTTTAGAGTCAGGCCTAGGTTTGAATCTTGGCTATAACGTGGAGCTCCCCCCCGCAGCCTGGCAGGGTTGTTTTAAGAATCAGAGTTAAGTATATGATTGCATGTGCAGCTCAGTTCCTGGCAGGTGATTAGTATTAAATCGTGGCTACCATCCTCCAGACTGAAGGGAAAACATGTTTGTGGCCAACGTTGATTTACTCTGCTTTCCGTATGTTACCTCATCTGGTCTTTCCCACATCCCGACGAAGTGGATCCTGTCATCCTGACGAAGAGACTGAGGTTCAGAGAGGCCATTAGTGTTCTTGGCTAGGGAGTGGCTGAGGCTGTTTACGGGTAAAGCAAGATTCCCAGTTCCTGCCCTGGGGATGCTTTCAGGCTTAAAGATGGGAAAAGAGAACCTAAAATAGAAGGCAGTGGTGTGTGTTGGGGGGGCGGTCAGAAGCTTTTGCTGCGTTGGCAATGCCGAGGAAGGTTTGAGAAGGAGGAGGGGAGCAGGGCTGAGCTGGGAGGGGGCATCACAGGGAAGGGTGAGCAGGAGGCCTGAGCAAAGGCATGGAAGTGGGACTGAGCCTGGGCTAGTGGGCCTGGTGCCAAAACCGCCACCTCCTCCTCCTCCTCCTGGGCTCCTGCCAGCTAGAGTGAAGGGGACCTGGGGGCAAGGCGAGGCAGCACCTGATGGGCTGTCACTTCGCTGTCCCCCAATTTAGGGTCCAGGTGGCTCCAGGAAGCCCCTTGCTGCATTGGCAGTCCCCGAATCTGGCCAGGTCTCCTCTGAGCGTGTGTGTCTGTTGTTGCTCTTCCCCAGAACATGGTGATGAGTTTCCGAGTCTCCGATCTTCAGATGCTCCTGGGTTTTGTTGGCCGGAGTAAGAGCGGACTTAAACACGAACTTGTCACCCGGGCCCTCCAGCTGGTCCAGTTTGACTGTAGCCCCGAGCTATTCAAGAAGATCAAGGAGCTGTACGAGACACGCTACGCCAAGAAGAGCTCAGAGCCTGTCCCCCAGCCCCACCGGCCCCTGGACCCCCTGACCATGCACTCAACCTACGACCGGGCTGGCACAGTGCCCAGGACTCCCCTCTCGGGCCCCAACATTGACTACCCCGTGCTCTACGGGAAGTACTTGAATGGACTTGGACGCTTGCCTGCCAAGACCCTCAAGCCAGAAGTGCGTCTGGTGAAGCTGCCCTTCTTTAACATGCTGGACGAGTTGCTGAAGCCCACAGAGCTGGGTGAGTCTGCCACCGCCCTTGGGGGGGGCGGGTCCCACCTTCTGCCACGTAGCTGTGGCAGCTACGTCACCGACCCGGAGTGTCTCTCGGGAAGCAGCGAGGGCCAAGGGGTCGTGGGGGGCTTTCCCTCCTAGGAAGCACAGAAGCCCCCTCTGGATCTTTATATTAGTGACCTGTAGGGTTGTCTCACGAATGAGCGTGAATCACAGCAGCTTAGCACAACAGGCACTTGTGAGGGTGAGAACTTGGGAGTGGCTTAGCTGAGCAGTCCTGATGCATGGGCACTGGTGAGGTCTCCGTCAGGCTGTTGGCTGGGGGCTGTCTCATCTGAAGGCCCGACTAGGGCTGGGGGCCGCCCACTCACAGGGTTGCTGGCAGGTCTCGGTTTCTTGCTGACTTTTGGCTCGAGACCCTGATTCTTGGCATGCGGGCTCTGGAGACTGTTTAAGCATCCTCACAGTGTGGAATGGTGGTTTGCTGCGTCCGGAACCAGTGATGGGGGTGGTGGGAGGGTTAGTGTGCGCACATGTGTGAGCGTAGGGGCAGCTAGAAGCCACGTCGCTTCTTTGACCTCCGCTTGGAAGTGACCTAACTTTGTGTTCCACGTTTCGTCAGTCACACAGACCAACTCTGTACATTATGGGCCGGGACTGTTCCAGCCTGGACCATCAGGAGGCGGGCATCACTGGGGGCCACCGGGGATGCTGGGTTCCATGCTCTAACTCCCTGTGGCAAAAGGGCTGGAAGTTGGATCTGACCTTCCTTCCTTCCTTCCTTCCTCCCACAAAAGGCTTATTTCCTGGTAGGCAGCCTTGGGAGCAGCCTTGGCCAATGGGTTCAGGCTGATCACCACGGACCAGCAGGTTAGGGAAGGCTGGCTGTGCTCCCAAGAGGTGGGACACCACCAGGAGTAGAGGAGACAATGCCAGGGCCTTGTGGTTCCTCTCTGCTCATTTCTCTGGCCCCCAGGTTGATGGCGCGCCGTGTGTGGACAGGCCCCTGGCCCCTCACTGGCAGCCATGATGAGGGGGCGGGGTGGGTGTCAGCCTGATCTCGGCCTCCTGTGCTCCCTCCAGCCACAGCTGCTGGTGCCTCCAGGGCTCCAGATAGCGAGTCTAGTGCGACGGGCTTCTTGGCGCCCCTCGGATTTGACTGGGTGCCCGCGTGGGCCTGGAGGAGGCCCCTCTGGTTGTCATTCTCACCTCTTCCGTGTTCTTCCCCTTGAGGGCCTGCTGGGTGGGAGGCCCGTGGAAGCCCACCCTGGGGAAGCAGCAGGGAACAAGCAGAGCCCTCCACCCTTGTAAGGGTTCACTCTGGCATTCCTCGTTTGGGGCCTAGAGGTGCCCCGAGCGCATGTCAGTACTATGGGTTCAGCTGCCCCCCTGCAGCCCCTCATCCACATCTCCCTTTCAACCCCTGCATCTTTACCGAGCCGCTGCTGCACACCAGGCTCTGGCCCTGGTTGTGCGTTGGTCTCTGCGTGCCGTGGCAGAGGTCACAGCCCCACCGTGCCCCCACCCACTGTGCCCCCACCCGCCATGCCCCCTGCTGTGTGCTTCAATCCCTCCTGCCCTGCTGACCCAGCATCCCGTCTTGTTCAGCCAAGGGGCCCCTCTGTGCACGGAGAGTTCCCCGCCAGCCCCGTGCCAGCGAGCCCACTCTGTCCAGCCCTAGCTGCGGGGAAACGGGGGGGATGCAGCTGCCTCTTTTCCTCCTTCCTGTAGCCCTTGAGCTTCGTGAGGTTGGGCAAGGCGGCTGTGGTTCCGGTGAAGCTGGACGGAGTTGCTGCTGGTCCAGGCCTTGGAGTCCCAAGGCCCCGTATCAACCCGAGTCTCTGCCCTCTCCTGCCTTCCCTCTGGCGGTGTTGGTCACCAGCCCCCGAGTGGGGAGTAAGTTGGCCTAACAACACCTGTCGTGGGGTTGACATGGCACCGTTGGAGACCCAAGGCCCTTTCCTCAGTTTCTCCAGGACAGCCCCCACCCCGCCCTGGCTCTGCTCCTCCTGACTACCCTCTGTATGTGTTGGAACCCATTCTCCGCCTACCCCCAGGGGTTCTCCGGCAGGCTCTGGGGGCCTTGGGACTGGCTGGCTCTGAAGGTCAGGCTGATGGTTCAGGTTCCTGAGGACTCAAGGGTGATGTTTGTAATAAGGAGGCTGGGTTTTCACCGGGAAGCAGAAAGTCAGGCATGGCACTGGGCGAGGGACAGAGGTGACTTTGAACTCAAGGGCCAGCATTCTCCCTCTCCTGCCTGGACCACGAGCGTCCTTCCTGCATGGTCCGCTCCCACTCCTGCCCCGCAGTGCATCACTTTGCCCTGAGCCCCCGGGGACCCCAGTCACCTGATCTCCGGGAGAGTCTGCTCCCCTGTCTACACCAGGAATTACTCTGCTGGCGGCTCAGAACAAAGAGGCCGACCCCGCCCTGCCCTGGCTCCCACCCACTCCCCCGCCCCTATCCTGAATGTACCGCTTCCTTGGGACTCCCATCCTCAGGGACCCCCTGTTGCCTGCTAGGTTCTGAGGGAGCGTCCTCGTTGAGCACAGATCTGGTCCTGAAGCCGTCTGGTCCCCTCTATTCCAGGACCAGCGGTTTTGGCCCCCCGCTCCTCAACCTGGGGGCCTCCCTGGGGTGACTCTTCTACAGCGCTGGCGTTGCCCAAGAGCCACCTCACGGGGCTTGCGCTCAGCCGGCTTCCCCTTCCCCCCTCGCTCCTGACCATGACCTGCTGACCAGAATGAGGTCCAAACACTCTGGTCTGTTTCCCCGGAAGAGCCGCCGGCCAGCTCCAGCTTCGGGATGGAGACCGCGCCGGGTGCAGAGGAGACATAAATCACAGGGAGTGGAATGTTTGGGTTGGGGGAGGGGAGGAGAATAATGGAGCTGGAAGGACCTTAGGAGACAGATGATCTGCTCCAGCGGGGCTGGCACCTAGAAAGGTTGGGAAACTGGCGCAAGGTCACACAGCATGCTGAGGAGGGGGCTCTGGGGCCGCAGGCTCAGCCATCTTCCTGACTCTGACCCCTCCCTGAGTCATCAGTGCCCTGCACCCCTGTGGGGAGATACCCATTTTGAAGCACGGGAATGTTCTGGACCTCAGGCCTCCTCTTAGCTCAAAGAGCCTGGCTGTCCGACCCATCCCAGCCAGGAGAGGGGCACTTGCTTCCCAACCCCAGCAGAATCCAAGGGGGGCCAGGAACACGGTCCTGGGCATGCCACTGCAGCTGGGGGCTCACTGGGCATCTGACAGCCACCCAGGGTGTGAGTGGCCGGAGAGTGACGGAGGAGGCCCGGAGCCCCGTCGGTGCATGGGAGAAAGGAGAGGCCGTCCTGAGACTTGAGGGCGGAAGGAAGGAAGCACGACCTGACGCAGTGCTGCTCTGTGAGGCTCGCCAGTGTCCTGTGGCCAGCGTCTCGGGCTGTGGGGCCGGGCCCTGCCGCCCCGAAGTGAAGGAGCCAACCCACGTCGTGACAACTCCGAAGGGCCTCCTGGTTGTCTCCGTGCCCCAGAGGGTGGCCAGCACCAGTGCTGGCTGGGGACTGCTGGTCCGGCGCCTGCCCTGTTGTGCAGGGCACACACGTGTTCCCCCTCCGGCCTCTGGCTGGTATCGCCGAAGCAGCAGGGGAGGTATGGGGTCCCCCGGATGGCGTGTTTTGCCGGGAAGCTGCACTTGAGGTGAACGAATGGTGCCGGGAGAGCAATGCTCTGCTTGGGGAGCGCAGGCTTCCTGGGGGCGGTCAGGGCCGCGAGTTCCTGCCGATGCATTCGTGGGGAGGTGGCAGGCAGGAGGCTTCCTGGAGGAGGCCACGTTCCAGACCTGAGGGGTGAGTAGCCATAAGCCTGACAGAGAGGAAGGAGCGGGGGAGTGTGTCCCAGGCCCGGGCCTGGCAGTGAGCGAGGGCTTGGGAACAGAAGTCCTTGTGACTGGAGCGAGGTGCGGCATGAGAGGAGAGAGGGAGGGAGAGGCCAGAGAACACAAGATGGGTGGGCCACGGGGAGAGTGGGGGCCGGCTGGACTGTCCCGAGGGCTTCCGGGGTCGTCGAAGATCTGGTAAGCTTTCTCGGGTCTCGTTTCCTGGGGTCCTCTCTGAGGTGGGTGTTAGCTCCTGAGGGACGCAGAGGCAGAGTGGCCTGTGTGCCGTCCAGGGGCCAGGCGGGGCTCACACGCAGGTGCATGCTCCCTCCCTGGGTCCTCAGGTCCATCCCGGGCCCTGGGAGCTTGGGTGGTCACGTGGCATCCCAGGTCCGGCCTCCCAACTCAAGGGGCAGGTGGCCCAACCTACTGGGCCGGCGGGGCTTCCCCCACCGCCCACCTGCCCAGCTGTCTCCCTGGTTTCTTCCCTCCACGTTGTCAGTCTTCCCCCAGCAGCCAGAGGAAATTTTTAAAATAGCCGTCCGGTTATGTCCTTCCTCTGTTCAAAACCCTCCCATGACCCACTGACTTTTCTGCTTGGTTTCTTCCCTGCCCTCCTCTCCTCTCTCTCCCTTCCCCTCCCCTCACTATTCCTCCAAAACACCAGGCCGTGTTGCCCTGGGGCCTTTGCACATGCTGTACCTTCTGTCTGTCACACTTTCTCAGACACCATATGGCCCTTCCCTCCCGAGGCACCTAACCTGAAGCTCATCTTCTTTTCCTACTTGCCTGCCTTCGCCTTCTCGTCACCACCCTCTCCCCCTCCATGGCTTTTCCCCCAGCCCTGGCGTGGCTTATTCATTTGTAGGTGTTCTTTAACGTCTGGGCCTGGGATCGGTTCATTCCCTCACTGCATCCACGGTGCGGAGCGGGGCAGGGGGTGCCCAGTCCGGGAGCTGAGAAGCAGCCAGGAAGCTGCCGTGAGAATGACCGAGAGCTAGCATTCTCCAGCTCTCCTTCGGTGTGTGACCCTGTACCATCCCCATGACCTCAGGAGTAGCAAATCAAGAGCCCGCCAGCTGGGTGTGGGCACCCAAGTTCTGCCCCTGTGATTGGAGGAGTTGGGGTGTGAGCCCAGAGCCCCTGACCCAGGGCAGGTGCCTGCTTGCTCCCTGCTGTTGGCAAGGCCCCCTGCACCGCCCACACCATCTCTTAGACCCTGACTTCCCCATTTGGAGAGCCGGGGCCGGAGTCAGAGACCCTATGTGGGTCTGGGGGCATTGGCCTGGAGGAGGGCCTTGATCCTTCTCTGAGGCCCCAGGGTGCAGGAGGCTGCAGACTAGTGGGAGGGAGGCCAGGCCTCTCTGACTGATTGGAGATCCCGGTTTCTTTGCTTTTTATTTAAACTTTTGTAAAATTGTGTGTGTGTTGTAGAAAATAGTATTAGGCCCCTGTTGGAGGTTTGGGCTTGTTCTTGCCACCCTCTTTTTTTTTTTGCATGTGCGATCCTCCAGAACGGTGGCTACGTCCTAACTACCGTTTTACCCTCCCCCTCATGCCCCCCATATCGTGTTCTCTGCTGCTGGTGGTTTGCACGGTGGCCTGGCAGCCGGGGTAGAGATGGTCGTGCTGGGCTCCTCTGTTAGTGTCTTGGATTGAACCAGAGGCTGGTTCCCAGTCCTCCCAGAAGACCTGGGAGCAGGGGGTTCCCTCCCTTTAGTCCCTGGAGGGCTCTGAGGCCTGGGGTGGGTACCTCGTCCTAGCCCACGCGGGGCCCCCATGGCTTTGTGGCAGCCTATGTGACACGGCAGAGGTACTTTGGGATTGGTTCAGTGTTCATGACGAGCCAAAGACACTGGGAAGTTGTGTTGATTCTTAGGAGGTAGAAGTTTCAGAGAAAAATCAAGCGGGCAAGGGGATACAGGCAGTACCAGGATTGCAGAGGGCTATGGGGGGCTTGCAGTTTTTAAATAAAAGCGCTCAGCGAAGTCTGTCATTCTGGTGGAGTTTGGGCAGACTTCAGAGACATCAGGGCCATCTAAGTAGCTGGGGGAGGAATGTTCTCGAAGAGGGGATGTCGAGTGCAAAGGCCCCAAGGCAGGATGTTCCTGCCCCAAGGAGGTGGCCTGGGTGGCTGCTGTGGAATCAGGGCCACTTGGGGTGGGGACAGCATCCCTCAAGTGGCAGGCGGTGAACTTGGGGGAGCTGGGGGGCCATCGAGGGGTCAGTGTACTGATCGGAGGGGTAGGGGTGGTGGGAGAGGGACCTTGCTAGTGTGTTTTGAAATTGGAGCCACCTGGGAATTGACGCTGGGGGGGCAGGGGGTGCCGAGAGTCGTGGATGCTGCCCACGGCCCAACCCTGAACAGCCGAAAGGGTGGAGCTGCCATTGGCAGTGGACGATGGAGGCCTGGATTTGGGGGACCCCCACCCCCCTCCTACCGTGTAGGGTATGCTGTGTCCCGGCCGAGGGGGCGGCTCACCTCCCACTGGCCACTTGGCTTCCTGAGGGAAGTCAGCCCCCCCGGGGCCCATGGCACAGCAGAAAATGCGAACTCTGTCCCCATGGTGGTGTCATCTAGAAGGGGGAGCCCTGGAAGGGACCCCGGACTCTTGGCCTCCCATGATAGCGCTCACCTGCCTGCCTTATTTCTGGGGATGGAGCTCCCTGGCCAGCAGGTGGGATCGGCTTCCCGCTCAGCCGCTGCAGCCCAGCTTGGGTATGGTGAGCGCCCCCCGCCCCGCCCCGTCGGAAATAATTGCCCTTTGGCTCTTAGGGCAGGTCTGGGCATGTCTACAGGTGGCCTGTGGGCCCCCTCACCCCCCCAGTTAGACCGCCCTCCTCAAGGGCCCCAACCAGGACTGCGCAGGGATTCACCAGGCCCTCGGCAAACAAGCGTGAATTGGTGGCGGCAGCTTGGTGGTTACAGCAGCTGCCTCTTGCTGAGCTCCAGCCTCACGCCCAGCTCTGCGCCCCGAGAACTGGGTCCCGGGGACGGAAGGCACCCAGCCTGGGGTGGGGGTAGGGATGTGTGCCCCGGGCAGAGCTGGGTTATGAACCTGGTGGTCTGGCTTCTGAGTCTCAGCTGGTTTCAAATCCGAATTGTGTTTGCTTTTTACTTTTATTTTTTTTTAAAGATTTTTATTTATTTGAAAGAGAGAGCATGAGCGAGAGAGATAGCATGAGCAGGGGGAGGGGGAGAAGCAGACTCCGCTGCTGAGCAGGGAGCCCGATACGGGGCTCGATCCCAGGACCCTGAGATCATGACCTGAGCCGAAGGCAGACACTCAATGACTGAGCCACCCAGGCGCCCCTGTGTTTGCTTTTTAGATAGGTTACCTGCTGTTGTGGTTTGGAATTCAGAAGGTTCTGGAGCAGCGGTTGGCCGACTAGGGCCAGGGGCCAATTTCATTGGCAGCCTTTTTTCCTAAACCAAGCTGTATTGACACAGCAACGCCCCATTTGTCTGTTTATTGTCCCTGGTGGCTTTCATGGTACAAGGCAGAGTGGGGACGTTGAGGCAGAGACCACGTGTCTTACTAAAACCAAAACTATTTACGCTCCAGCCCTTCATAGGAACAGCATGCACACCACTGTTGGAAGGGTTGGCAGTACAAAGAAAGCTGGCTTCTAGCCTCTCCCGGTCACCCCGAGGCAGTGGCCGATTCTCAGGGGGCTCCCAACCCAGAGATGTCTCTCGTGCAGATGAGCAGACCTGCACTAAGTACGCAGACCCCTCCCCCTGTCGGTGACACGAGTCCGGGTGTGACGCACACCCACCTGCACCAGCTGCTTTCACCTGACAAGAACATCTCGGAGGTTACTCCTTATCGTCCTTATCGGAGTGTGAAGAGCTTCTGGATCCTTCGCTATCTGTGTCGGGGTTGCGTGGTATTCCTCTGTAAGCTGCTCAGGAGCGCATCTTCACCAGACCAGGTCGGTGGGCATAGATTTAGGTCATCTGCCATCGATGGAAACCGTTCTGAGTGATGGCTGTCCGCGGGCCTCGGTCATCCTGTGTGTGTGAGCACGTCTGCGGTTGTGGCTCCTAGAACGGGGCCGCTGGGTCCACGTTGTGTGTGGGTGATTTTGGCAGATTGTGCAGGACGGCCTGCCCTCCCCAGAGGCTTTCGCTCCTGCCAGCCATGTCGCATCCAGTCTTCTGATCGGGTGGCTTTTCAGTGTGGTTGGTTGGGTTTTTTTTAAGATTTTATTTATTTATTTGACAGAGAGACAGGGAGAGCAGGAACACAAACAGGGGGAGTGGGAGAGGGAGCAGCAGGCTCTCCGCTGAGCAGGGAGCCCAATGCGGGCTCGATCCCAGGACCCCGGGATCATGACCTGAGCCAAAGGCAGACGCTTAACTGACTGAGCCACCCAGGTGCCCCTGTGTAGAGGTTTTAAACCAATCTTGCATTCCTCAGCTAAATCCCAAGGGCTCGGATATTTGCTGATATTTTCTAAAGGGTTTTTGTGTCTGTGTTCATGGGGGATGTTTATCTGTAATTTTCTTTTCTTGATGTGTTTTTGTCAGGTTTTGGTATCAGGGTCGTGTCAGCCTTGTAAAGTGAGTTACTTGTTCTCTTCTTTATTTTCTGGAAGTTCATAAAAGTTTATACAGTTTCTTAAATATTAGGTAGAACTCATCAGTTGGACCTGCAGTTTTCTTTGTGGAAAAGTTTTTAATTATGAATTCAGCTTCTTTTTTTTTTTTTTTTTTAAGATTTTATTTGAGAGAGAAAGAATGAGACAGCACATGAGAGGGGGGAGGGTCAGAGGGAGAAGCAGACTCCCCGCCGAGCAGGGAGCCCGATGCGGGACTCAATCCAGGGACTCCAGGATCATGACCTGAGCCGAAGGCAGTCGCTTAACCAACTGAGCCACCCAGGCGCCCAAATTCAGCTTCTTTAACTGATAAAGGGCTTCTCAAATTTCTTATATTTTTTGGTGCTAGTTTTGGTAATTTGCAACTTCGGAAGAATTTGTCTATTTCATTTAAATTGTCAGCTTTATTGTCATAAAGTTGTTGGTTTCATTCCTGTATTAAACCAAAAGGCTATAGATGTGTACTACGGTCTGTTTTTCGTTTCTGACAGTGGGTGTGCTTATGATCTTTTTTTATTGTTTATTCTAGTTAGCTTATCAAAGAAGACTGGCTTGATTATTATTTCTGTTGCTGACTTTCTATTTTTATTTTTAATTTTCTTCTAACTTCAGCTTTAATTTGCTCTTTTTTCTAGTTTCTTGAGGAAATGCAAGGCCTTCATTTGAAACCTTTTTCTGTCTTTTTTTTTTTTTTTTTTTTTTTAGATTTTATTTATTTGACAGAGAGAGAGAGAGACAGCGAGAGAGGGAGCACAAGCAGGGGGAGTGGGAGAGCGAGAAGCAGGCTTCCAGCAGAGCAGGGAGCCCGATGTAGGGCTCGATCCCAGGACTCTGGGATCATGACCTGAGCCGAAGGCAGACACTTACCAACTGAGCCACCCAGGCGCCCCGTTTTCTGTCTTTTTTAATAGAATCATTTTAAAGCTCTGATTTTGCTTCCAAACGACTATGTTAGCTGCTTCCCCCAAATTTTGGCGCAATGTATATTCTCATTTAGTTCAGGGACTTTCTGATCACCCCTGGGGTTCTCGATGCAGTTATAATTGAGAGTGAAGAGCCAGCTTGTCACCACCATGGTTTCCATCCCCTGGCAGACATTCCTCCACTTCTGCACCCAGGTGGGCACTTTGGGATGGTTAGTGTGGTGCCCCTGCTGCCCTCGTGTCTCCTGCTGTGAGCTGGGCTGCTCCGTGACTCTTGTTTTGTGCACTTGGAGGTTCAGGGCAGTTTCACTTGCCTACCTCCTTTGCTGGCCATGAATGCCCGAGGCAGGACCTCTGTCCAGCTTGTCCCTGTCCCCTCCAGCAGTGCCTTGCAGGGGCTTTGCTGAGCACCACACAGACAGGCACACGCTTGCCAGGTGCCCAGAACAGTTGTGTGAGGTGGGGACAGAGTTGTTGGCATCTTACAGGCTCCAGGGGAAGCAGCTGGCCCAAGGGTGTGCAGTCTGTCCCACTGCATCCTGCCAGCCCGCCAGGCTCCTCTCCGTGAGCTGAGCGCGTCTTTTTTTTTTTTTTTTTTAAGATTTTATTTATTTGAGAGAGAGAGAGAGAAACAGCGTGAGAGGGGAGAGGGTCAGAGGGAGAAGCAGGCTCCCCGCTGAGCAGGGAGCCCGATGTGGGACTCGATCCCAGGACTCCGGCCGGGATCGTGACCCGAGCCGAAGGCAGACGCTTAACCAGCTGAGCCACCCAGGTGCCCAGGCTGAGCGCTTCTGTTTTCCTTAGAGACCCTTGAACCCCGGAGGGCTAAGAAATTTGCTGCTTCCCAAGAGGCCCTTCCGGGGTTAGGGGTGTTCCCTGAATCATAGGCTGTGGTGTGGCACCAGGAAGGGCTGGGCTTTCCCGGCCCCCTCGTCCCTAGTGGCCCTGCTTCCATCCCACAGGCCTGGCTGCCTGGGTGAGGCTCAGCCTCCTGTTCACTGCTTCCGGGTCTGAGGAGGGTCCAGCCCCTGGAAATGGGTGTGGCTGGCTCCCTCACTGGGGACCAGACATCACCCTGACCCTGAGTTTGTCTTTAGTTCCACAGAATAACGAGAAGCTTCAGGAGAGCCCATGCATTTTTGCGTTGACGCCAAGGCAAGTGGAGCTGATCCGGAACTCCAGGTGCGCTGTGCCCTGCACCCCTGCTGGCCTCCGCGGCAGGCGGTGGGCCGGCATGGTCTGGGGCCGTCTAGAGGGCTGGGCTAGGGGCACCTTCTGCAGACCCAATGTCGGCCCTGCGCTCCGCGGTGGGGGGAGGGGAAGCCCTGCCCCCGCCCCGTGCTCGGCACCTGCCGTGTGTACTGGGCAGTGCGCCCCGTCTGCATGTTCTTGCTGCCTCTGATCCGCAGCCCCCGCTTTAACAGAGCTCCCCTTGGCACTGTTGGCATGGGGGCTGAGCAGCATCCCTGGCCCCACCCACTTGATGGCAGGACTCCTCTAGTTGTGATGGCTGTAGCTGTCCCCAGACACTGCCTGGGTCCTGCCGGGGCAGGATCTCCCTGATGAGGACCCCGAGCCATAACAGCTGAGGGTCAGAGGCATTCCCGGTGTCCGCTGTCCGAGGCCCTTCTGTCTGGAGCAGCCGTTTGTTGCCCACTTGGCACATGCTGGGTCTCTGCCTACCGACCTATTAAATATATCTGCGTGGACACTCCCCTCCGGTTGTACAGAGGGGGAGGTCATCTGCCCAAGCCACCAGTGAGTAAACAGGAGAGAACGTTTCAGTCAGCGCCCAGAAACCTTCGGTTGCCAAGGGAGGTAGCAGGTGAACCTGTCTGGCTAGCGCAGGCGAAATGATCAGCGTGCCGTGCTGGGTGCTCTCCTGCCTCACTGACCCCCCTTCTCCCCTCTGCTCCCTCGGCATGTGCAGAGAGCTGCAGCCCGGGATCAAGGCCGTGCAGGTGGTCCTCAGGTGAGCCTGGGCCTGCCCGCATCCCCTAGTGCCCATAGCCCTGCCCTGTCCACCCCAGGTGCATCCCAGTCGGGCCCCTCTCCCTCCTGACGGCTTCTCTGGTTCTCCCCGGTTCAGAGGTGGAGGCCTGCTCCTCCTCTCTTCCTGCTGTCCGTCCTTGCCTGTGGACACATCACCGCCCAGCCTTGCTCAGACCAGATCTGGGGCCCCGAGAGCCCCTCGTACGGTCCAGAACGGCGATGCATCTGTTGGGCAGAAATGGCCCTTGTGGCCTCCACGCCGGCCTTGCACCCATCCCCCTCTCAGGGCCACCCCTCTGGCCAGAGCCCCTGCTGGCCTCACGGTCCACGTTGTTATTGCAGAATTTGCTACTCAGACACCAGCGGCCCTCAGGAGGACCAGTACCCACCCAACATCGCCGTGAAGGTCAACCACAGCTACTGCTCGGTCCCGGTGAGTGCCCCCCACCGCAGCCTTGGGCCACTGTGGGGGTGGGGCAGAGAAGGCACCATGGAACCTCTTTTCGAGGTGTGAGCCCCCGCGTCTGCTTCCAGGGCTACTACCCCTCCAATAAGCCTGGAGTGGAACCCAAGAGGCCCTGCCGCCCCATCAACCTCACCCACCTCATGTACCTGTCCTCGGCCACCAACCGCATCACCGTGACCTGGGGGAACTACGGCAAGGTGAGTGGGGCGGGGCTGCCTCCTGCCTGCACCCCCCCCGCCCCTCCTCGGCCTCACCACCCCTCCCCCACCTCTGTCCCCAGAGTTACTCCGTGGCCTTGTACTTGGTGCGGCAACTGACCTCTTCGGAACTGCTGCAGAGGTTGAAAACCATTGGGGTCAAGCATCCAGAGCTGTGCAAGGCGCTGGGTGAGCTGGTGGGCCCATGTGTCACCCCGGGGGATGTGGAAGGAGGGGGAGCAGAACAGCCAGCACAGAAGCCCTGAGGCAGGGACGCGGGAGGTAGGCCCTCCAGCCCAGGGAGCCTGGGTGGTGAGAGCCAGGGGCAGGTCTGGCATGTGGGCAGGGCGAGCACATGGGGGTCATCCCCACAGCAGCGAGGCGGGAGAGATCCTGGGGGATGGGGGCTGGAGGCCGATGCTTCTGACTGCTGGGCGGCGACCAGGGACACAGGGGCAGGAGCAGACCCGATTCACAGCCGGAGGTACCGAGGAGTGATGGAATCCAACCTGAGACCAGACCAGCTGTGTTGGGGGCAGTGGGGGGGACGTAGTGAGCGCTGAAAGTGAACCACTGCCAAGACGGTCCTGTGTTTTGGCTCGTGTCCGTGTGTGCGCTGGCTGTGCGGCCCCAGGCAAGTCACTGGCCCTCTCTGGTCACTGCACCTTCTCACCAGATCCTCACAGTAGTCCTGGGCCGAGGGACTTGGCGATGTCCCCATCCGACCACTGGGGACCCTGAGGCGCAGAGTGGCAGGGCTCCCGCCTGTGCACCCCACCCCACTGCCTCCCTCTTTCCCTCAAAGAGCCCTTTCTTCAAAACCGGCCCCCCACCTGCCCATCTCCCTGTGGGGACAATGACCGACTTGACCAGAGGGGGCAGGCATTGGCGTGGGGGCCAGGTGGGATTCATCCAGGCCGAGGCCCACAGGGTGGGGGCAGGGCACCCAGAGGTCTGGCGGAAGTCTGGGAGAGGCGGGGGTCCGCAGGGCTAAAGGGAGTGGTGTGTGTGGGACTGCTCGGGCCCCTGCTTGGCGCCGACGGTTCAGTTTCCTCTCGGAAGCCACCCGCAGGCTGGGTCACCGGCTGCTGGGTTTTTAGTTGCCGCGGGAAGTCCTGTATTTGTCTCACTTGTAGCCTTCTTGCTGCACCCAACCTTCTCTCTGTCGGGTGGAGAGGAGGCGGCCTCGCTTCAAAACCAGATGCACCTGAGTCCATCACTGGCGTTTTGGCCAGAGAGGCAGGCCCTGAGGTGGGGATTCACGTGAAGGTGTGAACAGCTGATGCGGCCTTCGGGACATTGGGGAGAGGGGTGGGCCTAGGCCCCCTCAACCCTGTGTGGGAGGGAAGAGGAAGCTTCTGGAGGAGGGGCTGCAGGGGTTACATGGAGGAAGGAGGGGCAGCTCCAGGCTCCGTCTGTCCTGAGCCCTCTGGGGGTCTGTCAGCCAGTCTCCCCGTTCCCACTGAGAGCAGAACAAACGCAGAACGAAAGGGTCCGGAGGGAGGGAGACCGCACTCCTCCTTGTGGGCCTGCCTCAGGGTTTGCTCGTGTGCATTTCCTTCCAGTCTCTCTCCTGCCGTGTTCACCGGCAAGAAGGGGGCCTTGTGTGTTGTTGTGGGCATTTTCCACGAGGCCTTTGGCTTCAGGTCACCCGAGAGGCCGTGCTCGTGGGCTCACTCCTGCTCCTGCCAGGGTTGGGGGTGTCCGGGAATGGGGCCGCCAGGACCATCCTGGAGCGGCCCATCTTCCTTCTCGCTGAGCCCTCCGGGATGGTTGGTGTGGGACACACAGTCCCAGCGAACAGCCCCATCTGCGGCTGTCGGTTGCCTCCATCTTTCTTCCAAAAGAGGCCCATGGGCTGTGAAAACGGGCAGCAGAGGGGGCTTGTCGGGTTGGCCTGCCCCATCGGCATGCCAGGTTGTCCAAAATTACCGGCCGCTGCCCAGGACACTCTCACAGGTGATCCTCGTGGCCCTGGGCCCTGGAGCTAAAATGTACATCTCGACATCCTGGGAGGTGGATGTTGGGGTGCTTCGTGTGTGGACCGTCTTCCCCCTGAGATGGAGGGGTTGAGGGTGCTTGCCGCTGCCTTCCCCGGCGTCCACGGGTGCTGGAAAAGCCTGCGTCTTGGCTCCGGCCCTGCAGACGCCTCTGTCCCTTCTGCTAACAACGGCCGCCCCCTTCTCCGCAGTCAAAGAGAAGCTGCGTCTGGACCCCGACAGCGAGATCGCCACCACCGGCGTGCGGGTCTCCCTCATCTGCCCGGTGAGTCGGGCTGTGCACGTCCTCTGCTCCCCACCTGCCCGCAGCGCGGGGCCGCCCGGGGGGGAGGGGGGCCACTCACGCCACCCGCTCCCTCCTCGCAGCTGGTGAAGATGCGGCTGTCGGTGCCCTGCCGGGCGGAGACCTGCGCCCACCTGCAGTGCTTCGACGCTGTCTTCTACCTCCAGATGAACGAGAAGAAGCCCACCTGGATGTGCCCCGTGTGCGACAAGCCGGCCCCCTACGACCAGCTCATCATTGACGGGTGAGGCTCCGGGCGGCGCTGGGCAGCCCCCGTCCCCCCCGCGCCCACCCTGCGGCAGGAGGGGCCGCGCCGCGCAACTCCGGAGGCCCCTGGGTCTCCTGACTGGGGTCTGCGGGGGGCTCAGAAGCCCTGGCCGCAGGGAAGGCAGATGTCCTCCTCGTGGGGCTCTGGGGCCTTCGTGCGCCAGCAGGGGCTGCCAGCTTAGGCTCTCTGGGCCCAGGAGGTCGGTTGTTGCTTGTGACCCCGCGGACCTGGGGTCTGCTTTGCCCCATGTGAAGCAGGGACCCCAAGAGCTCAGTGCCGGGGCCGCCGCGCGAGCCGGAGAGCTGCTGCGCACCCAGCATTTAGCACTGCTGCTGGTACGCCCTCTGTACGGAGAGGTGGAGAGCACAGTCTCCCCGGCTCTGGTCTCGGCTCTCGGGTGCCCCTCTGCCCAGGCGGCGTCAGCCCTCCCTAGGCCACGGGGGATGAGGGGAAGAGGCCGTTCTCCCCAAAAGGGAGACTTTGCTTAGGTCTTAGGTTTCCAGAAACTGAGCCCAGCACCTGACCAAGCAACTCCGGCCAGGCGCCAGCCACACCCATGTCCTGTCCCCGGAGCTGGGGGAGGGGCGGGGGGCAGAGGTTTTGGTTAGGGGAGTTGCGGCTGCCAGGCTGGGTCTGTGCCTACCCTCTGCGCCTGGCAGTACGTGAGGGCCGAGTGTGTGCGTGGGATTTGTGCATGCTGTGGGCCCGGGGATGGCCCACGGTCGGTAGGGGCTTGGCGTGAGTCCGTCCCCACACTGGGGTGCTTGTCTTCATCTGGTCACTGTACTCAGGCTGTTGTCAAGCCATCCCTCCCAACCGTGCCAGGAGGTGGGCCTGGATCGTCCCCACCTTACAGATGAGACTGAGGCTCAGAGGGGGCAGTCACCTGCCCCGGGCGTGCCCAGCTCACAGGTGGCCGGGCCAGCACTGGAACCCAGGTCCGGCCAGCTCTGAGCCCGGCTCCCCTCCCCGGAGGGGCTGAGCTGCCGTGCCCGTGTCCCCACGCCATCTAGCCTTGGGGTGGAGTGAGGAGGCCCCTGGGGCCGGGCACAAGGGTCAAGGCTGAATGGCCGCTCTGTTCCTGGCCTGGCAGCTGTGTGGCCCCGTGCTTGCCTCTCCCCCCACCCCCACAGGCCTAGAGCGGGTCACCCAGGCTCGAGTGGCGGCAGCTCCGACAGCTCCAGGGGCAGAGGGTCCTGGGGTTTGGGGGTGTGGCTGTGCCCCACACGCCACAGTCCCAGCATCCCACAGGCTCTGGGCATAGCCAGGGAGGCTTCCTGGAAGCAGGGTCCTTGATTCATGTGCTTTCTCGAGGATTATGCTCTTTTGTCCCACCCTTGGCCCTGAGCCGGGTGATTCTGGGGTCCTCATAAGGACTCTGTCCCAGACTCTGCCTTCCGAGGACCCCCAGCTGGGCATGGGGAGCGTGGGGCACGAGCCAGCCAGACACTCCTGCTTGGGCTGCGCACGGGGGCGCTCCGGTGGAGACGTCCATGGCAGCGGAGCTGTGTTGACAGCACAGAGTGACCCCGGGGCATGTCCTGGAGCAGGAAAGGGCTTCCCTCCCGTGTGACTGCGTCTCAGGTGGTTGAAGTTACGTGGAGGCAGGTGCCGCTTTGACCTGGAACAAATGTCGGGGCCACATTGGCCCCTTGCCACCGCGGCACGTGTGTCCCCTGTATGGGATCTGGCCTGGCGTGGGCCCCTCGGCTGCTAGAGTTGGTGGGCGCTGCATAGGCCTCATAGGTGGGCAGACGGAGGCCCCGTGACCTGGAGGGGCAGGGCCAGGAACGGGGTCCAGGCGGCCCGCTTTCTGGTCTCACTGGCTTTGGGGAGCTTCCCACCCCTCCCCGGGCCTCAGTTTCTCCGTCTGTAAAATGGGGCTGGCTGGCAGTACCTCAGTGAAACGGTGCCCAGGGCCAGGGCGTGTCCCGCTGGGCCGGCCGTGCTCTCTTGGCGGGGTGCTGCTGTGTGCGTGGGATGCGGTGGTCTCACTTCTTCCTGCCCCACCCAGGGCCTCTCGGGGGCTGTGAGCAGCGCGCACGGCCTGTGCACGCCTGGCGCCTCGTCTGTAGCGAGGGGCGGCGCGGGGTCGGGATGGGAGGGTAGGGGCCGCGGGGCAGAGGGGCAGCGGTGGGCACACGGAGCGCTGCGCGGGCAGGCCCCCCCCCCCCCCCGCCGCAGCCCCGCTGCACCTCGGGGCGCCGGGCCCTGGTGGGGGCTGTCCGAAAACCGCTTCCGCAGAGAAGGAAGTGGCTTATTTAGCGAGCGTCCCACCTGAGTCGGGGGGCGGGGGGGCAGACGGCGGCCCAGGAGTCAGCCCCCCGCCCCTCCAGGCTCCTCTCCAAGATCCTGAGTGAGTGCGAGGACGCCGACGAGATCGAGTACCTGGTGGACGGCTCGTGGTGCCCGATCCGCGCCGAGAAGGAGCGCAGCTGCAGCCCCCAGTGCCCCATCCTCGTGCTCGGTGAGTTGGCTCCCCGCGAGCGGGCCAGAGCGGGGCTCGGCTGGGGGCTCTGGGGACCCCGTGGCGCTCGTGGAGGCGGGGGAGCACCCCAGGGCCCCTGCCCCTCACTGGCCTCCCCGCGCCTGCTCTGAGCACCTCTCCCTGTCGCCCTCAGGCACCTCGGACGCCAACGGGCTCCTGTCCACCCCCAACGTCAACGGGGGCGGGGGCGGGGCGCTTGGGGGCGCCGGGGGCGGGGGCGGCGCGGCAGGCGGAGTCGAGAACGGGAAGCCGGGAGCCGACGTGGTGGACCTCACGCTGGACAGCTCGTCGTCGTCGTCGGAGGAGGAGGACGAGGAGGAGGACGAGGAGGACGAGGACGAGGAGGGCCCCCGGCCCAAGCGCCGCTGTCCCTTCCAGAAGGGCCTGGTGTCGGCCTGCTGACTGCTCGCCGCCGCCGCCCCCGGCTGGACGCTCGACTTCCCTGGTGCTCACCCACGCGGAGGGGGCGCAGGCGGGCCTCGGGGTGCAGAGGGAGGAGTGATTGGCTTCTTTTTACTGTTGTTCATTTTGTTTTTCCGCCCCTTTCCCTGGCTCCTGGTACCTGTACCTCTGGACTCTCCTATCGGAGAATTAAAAAAAAGTAAAATGACAAAAAAAGTCCAAAAAAAAAGGAAAACGAGACAACAACAAAAAATGAAACTCTTACAAACGAGGCAAGCCACCCGCCCAGCTCCTCCCCAGCCGGAGCCGAGCCGCGGAGCCCGAGGCGGCCCTGGGAAGGGGCAGGCAGACCCGGGGAGCCGCACTCGGACGCCCCGCCCCGCCCCGCCCCGCCCCGCCTCGCCCCGCCCCGCCTCGCCTCTTCCAGGGACCATTCCAGCCGGTGCAGAGGGACGGGGCGCGTGGGGGTGGTGGGGGCGGCAGGGGAGACGGACGGGCGCACGGCCCCCCTCCCTGGCAGCAGCCACGACTTTGACATCCGTCTGTTCCTCTGCTTTTTTTCTCTGCAAACACGTTCTCTCGCCCAGAGACCCTGGAGCGCACCGCTGAGCAGGGAGCATTTTAGCCAAGAAGCCATGGAGTGGGTTGGGGCGGGGAGGGGGGCGGGGGGCACAGGAGGGGCGGTGCGGGGTGTGGGGGGGCCGGGGAGGGTTTAGCCACAGATGTGTTGTATTTTTTGAAAGTGCAATAACTTGGTATTTTGAAGACCCAGCATGTGGCCAGGACCCCCTGTGGAAGGCGGGGGCCCCAGGGTGCGGCAGCGTGTGGCGTGGGGGGGGTCTCAGTTTTCTAGCCAGCTACCTCGGTAACTCCAATTCAGGTTAACTTCCCTACGGAACAGCGCAGATGTCCACAGACGCCCCCACCACCCCCGGCCCTCCTCAGGGGGGCGGGGCGGGCGGCCACTTCCCAGGGGGCAGCAGGGACTCCCGCCTCACCCTCTCCACGTGGGGTGGCTCCTACCCCCCTCTTGCTCTTGGGTTTTCCGACGGGTAGAGGCCTGCCTGGCCCGCCCCCCCCCCCCCCCCCCCCCCCGGCGCCCCCCTCTCGCCTTCCAACAGGACCAGGCCGAGGGCCACCCGTCAGCGACTCGCCGAGCCCCTGGGGGCACCCGGCCTCGGGGGTCCAGCCATCGCGGGGGGTCCCCACCACTGCCCCCGATGCCTCCAGGAACCCGCGGCTGGGTGCCCGGCCCCCCGCCCAGCGTCGTCGTCCTTTGGAGGCCACGCTCGGTTCTCCCACCGCCTCTGCCCTCCGTTCTGTTCTGCTTTTTTTTCCTTGCTGCCCCCCCAGCCCCAGAATAATTTCCTTTGTGTAAACAGCTCTTCTAGTCAGGAAGCAATACCGTTTCAGGTCTGAAGAAAGGGACATCAATCTGGCCGAGGGCAAATTCAGTTTTACTGTATAAACTCGGCCGTGCAGCTCGGCCCCCCTCCGGCTGCACTGGCAGCTGAGGGCCGCGGTTTTCTAATATTTGTATTCTAATTTAATTGTTTTTAAAAAACGCAAATAAAAAAGGTCAAGGTGAAGCCACGGAGGCGTCCGCTTCTCTGTGCCTCGGGGCGCTGGCCGGGGGTGAGGGGATCGAAGGACAAAAGCTCCCCGTGGACGGTCCCCTCGTGCAGCGTGGCGTTGGGGATCCAAAAGGCGCGGCATTTGGTCAAACGCGCAAGGTTTCGCTTTGCACTGCTGGGCGCGGCGTGGTCTTTCCGCTACGCTGGGCGAGGAGCCGGGGCAGATCTGCCAGATCCAGGATTGTCCCCGCTCGCCTGGGGAGCCGGTGAGCTGGTGGGAGGGAACTCGGACCACAGCCCCGAGAGCGCAGCAGAGCCGCCGGGCGCGGGCCGGGCGCGGGCCTGCAGTCAGACAGTAGCAAGTGTCGGCGAGGATGCGGAGGGGCTGGAACCCTCGCGAGGGCTAGCGCCCTGGAGGACAGGACACCGGTCCTCCGCCAGGTGAGACACGGAGTGACCACGGGACAGCCATCCCCGTCCTAGGTTAGCGAGCCAAGCTCACATACAAACCTGCACACGCATGTGCCCGGCGGCCAGAAGGCGGAAACAGCCCCGCGTCCGGCGACAGGCGAATGGATCAAGGAAGGGTGTCCACCACGTGCGGGCACACCCCGCCGCCGCGAGCAGGAGCGAGGCGCCCATACGCACGGCCCCGGGGACGGACCCCGAGCCCACGACGCTCAGGGAGGGAACCAGACACGGAAGGCCACACGGGGTGTGAGTCCACGTGGCTGACACGTCCACGGATGGGAAGGGGGCTCGCGGGACAGTGTGGGGGTGACTACTAACAGGGATGGGTTTCTGGGGTTATGGAATGTTCTGAAACTAGACAGGGGTGGGTTCCTGGAAAATGCTGCAGGAGGAGTCTTGTGTGAGTACTATTTCAATTAAAAACAAACTCCTCCCTCCTAGCGGGGGTAGGGGGGACACAGGGCACGTGGGAAGAGGCCCTGGTGGGCTGGTGGCTGCCTTAGGCCGCTGGCCCCATCCCCCCTCTGCCTGTGTCTGCCCCCACGGGACCCCGAATCCCTCCCCGAGCCCCCGCTAGTGCTCTCCCAGGCTGTGGCATGGCCATCCCACCCCTCGGTCCCCTCCATCACCCACCCCCTGCTCCCCACTCGGGGCCCTGAAAGTGGCCATGTCTGGTAACCCCAACCCGGACGCGGAGGCTGCAGTCCCGGACCCCTCGTTGTGGGTGGGCAACAGCCCCCCTTCCTCCTGGGGGGGGGGATGTCAGGGGAGCGGCCAGCGCCGATCCTTGATCATGTCATGGGGCCCAGTGTGGGGCCGCACCCGGGGGCCTCCGACAGACTTGGGGCTCCCCAGCCAGACGCCCCGCCCCTGGCCTCCAGAAACCCTGGAGCTGGAGGTGGCCGGGAAGCCTGTCGGGCCAGTTCTCCCTGCCCGCCCCCCGGGGCCCCTTCCTGGTGCCACCTGCCCAAGCCGGGGCGTGTGGGTCACCTCCTCTGTAGGGGCCCCAGGCCTGCCAATGCTGGGGATCCCCACCCAGCCCGGGAGCCCAGAGGCCAGCTCCCACACTGCCTCCCAGGCCTGGCAGGAAGGGTCAGGCTGAGCACGGGGCCCCGACTGGTGTGGGCGCTTAAGGGCCAGACCCTTGGTGAAGGGGCCCCCAGGCCCTCCGTCCCCGCTCCCCAGCCTCCCCCCACCCACCGAACAAAACACAAAGAACATCAAAATCAGGCAAATGAGGCAGCAGCATTCGTAACAGGCTGCGTTTAGTGGTTTTTTATGTACAAGAAAAATGATTTTTTTGTCTGGTTTTTCATCTTTTGTCTTTTTGTTTTTGTTTTTTTATTACTTTTAAAGCTTCTCCCCCCCACCCCCAAAAAGTGCATTTTTATCAATTGATTTTTTTTTTTTTAAATCTCCCACACTTTATAAAGACTCTCAAATACAGTCTATGGAATGTCTGCTCTGTGCTCTGTGCCCCCGGGCGCCGCCCCTGCCCCCCATTCACCAGGCCCGGCCCCCCCAAAGTCCAAGGCACCTCGTATCCGGGCCTGGGAGGGGCAGGGGGGAACCTGGGTATCCGAACCCCTGGCCGCGGCCTCCAGGCAGCCTCAACTCCGGGACGGGGGTCTCCCCGGCCCCCTCCATCTCCTGGCCCTGCCCGCCCACCCCCCATGTAAATCTATGTATTTAGTGCGAGCTAGTCTTAACTCTGAGGTTATGGTTCCCGGGGCACCTGAGCCCCCAGGCCCTGACCAGTCCTGCGCCAGCCACCCCTCCAGGAAGGCTGCTTCCTCAGCTTAAATAACTTTTTAAAATAAAACTGCAAATATAAATATCTTTCTTTCTCAAAAAATAGGATTTTTGCTTTTTTTGTTGGTTTTAAATTTTTTGTCCTGCTTTCCCTTTCACTCTGTCTGGCCTCCTACAATCCCGGCTGCCTGGACTGCCTCGGTCCTGGGGGCGGGGGGGGGGGGGGCCCCGGCCCCCCCCCCCCACCCCGGCCCCGCCCCCCCCCACTCCAGCCACCATCAGTGGGTCTCAGTAGTGCAAAAACTCCCCAGAGGGCCTTGGAAGGGACTGGGGGACCCTTCCCTCCCACCTGAGACCCCCTCCCCCCTGGAAGGAAGCAAAGGGACAGCCATGTACAAACGGAAACGGGATGAGATGGCCACATGGGGTCTCCTGGGCAAGCCACCCACCGGGGGCAGACTTTGGTACGGCCTGCTGGAGCCCCGGCTGGGCGCAGGCCCACACCGCGCCAGGCTGGGCCTGCTCCGGCACTTTACATTCACTGGGTTTTAAGGTTTTTTTTTGTGTGTGTGTGTGTGTGTGTGTTTCTGGGGTTTTTTTGCCTTTTTTTTTTTTTTTTTTTTTTTCCCTTAATCTCAAAAGGCAGGGTCAGGGTTGGGGTGGGGGGCTAGGCAGGGAGGAGTAGCAAGGGTGTTAACCTCTCTCTCCCAGGTCCTGCAGGCCGGTGGACGACTCGGGGGGGGCTCCGCCACCCCCACCCCGAGCGCCCCCCAGAGCCCCCCAACCCAGAGCCCCAGGCCGGGACCTCACTCTTGACACGCGCGCACAACACACATCCACGCAACTTCACCAAGATGATGGAAATAACAATTTCGCTTTGTTTTTCTTTTCTTTTTCTTTTTTTTTTTTTTACCAGGCAGTTAAAAAAAAAAAAAACCACCCCAAAAAAAGAAAACACAAAAAAACCCCAAACAACCAAACAAAAAAACGTTTTGCTGTGTCCCTTCTGACCAGTCAGCACGTTCCCCCTCAAATATTTTTTTTTGTTTGTTTGTTTCCTGAAACGTGAGAATTCAGCAGTATCTTTGGCAACACTTTATCACGACCTTAATTTAAAGAATAAAAATAAAATCGATCCACATCTATATACAGTATGTGATTGCGCAGAGTTGGGGGGGGCTGGGGTCCCGGCGCTGGGCCCATGCAGACGCTGCGGCCCTAGGTCGGGCTGGCGGGCAGCAGGAGAGGGGTTAAGGCGGAGTGGGTGGGCAGGGCTGTCAGAAGCTGAGCTCAGAGCTAGGGGCAGGGGTTTAGTGCAATTCCCGAGGAAGTCTGTGTTAAAAGTGTGCTCGGCGGGGCTTCAGGCCGTGCCCCCGCCATAGTCCCAGAGGCCTCAATCCCCCAAGTCCAGTCGCCCCCACTGGCCAGGACGACCGCTGTGATTTTTCAGTTGGTTTTATTGCGAGGGGGTATACGGGTAGGGTGGGGGGGGGGGGGGGGGGGGCTCCCCCCTCGGGGAACCTCTCGGCTGGGGTGGGGGGGGGGGGAGGTCCCTGGCCTGGGCGCCCGAGCTCTCTGCTTGGCCTCCACAGATGGTTCTCTGAAAGAGCTCACTCCGTGACACCGGGGTGCGAGCAAGGCCACCCGGCCCTGGGCTCCCCTGCCACCCCCCTTCAGGAGGGGGGTCCTGAGACATTTGGGGGGCTGATGGGCTCGGGGTGGGGGTGGGACACGAAAACTATCCTGTAGAAACAATGATGAAAGTTGCCTTCTTAAAAAGCTTCCCTTTAAAAAAAAAAGAAAGAAAAAGAAGACGAGAAGACGGGGTGTGGGGCGCGGAGAGATGGGCCAGCAGCTGGAGGCGGGGAGCAGGGGCACCCCTCACCTTGGGCTTTGATGGGGAGGGGTCTCAGCTTGGCAGGGCGTCTATTTACAGGGTCCCACGCTAGGCATTGCATATGCGAGAGGGCGTTGGGGTGAGGGTGCCCTGGCCTCTGGCAACACGGTCCCCCCAGCCCTGGCCCCTGTCCGTGGCCTGTGGCTCGGTCAATACCGGGCCTTTGGGGAGCCAAAGGCTGGGGGGAGGCAGGTGCCAGCCCCCAGATTACAGTCAGTGCCTTTGAATAAAAAGAGGGGTGGCTGGGGGGTGTGTGTAAGGCCCTGGAGGTGGGGCCCCGTCACCCACCTCGACGGGGATGGCATGTCCAAGATGGCGGCTCCTTGGTGGCCACAAGGAAAGGCGGCCATGCTGGAGGGCGGGGAGCCCCGAAGTGGGCGAGGGACGAGGGCAGGGGCGGCAGGGAGGGGGCGTGGGGGGTGGGGGCTGGGCTGCTCTGGCTGGTCGGAAGGCCAGCCCTCTCTCGGGCCCATCCCTGAGCTGGGGAGTCAGTAAGGAGGGTCCCCGCGGACACGGGTTGGCCATTGTATGGCTGGCGGGTGATGAGACATCTCCAAATCAGAACCAAAAAGGGACAGGAGTGGGGTGGGGGTGGGGGGGACACGGCAGAAGCACAAAAACCCCACGGTCCTGCCTGCAGGGCAGGCCCCCGTGGCAAAGCACGAAGACCACCTCCGAAGACCTCGCCCGTGCCTTCCTGACCCCCTCCTCACCTCGGGGAACAGAAGTGGATTCTGCGTCTGTGGTGGGTTTTTTTTTTTATTATTTTGTACAAAAATAAATTGACTTTTAGGAATTTCTTTTTGCTCTCTCGCTCGCTCGCTCTCTCTCGCTCGCTCTCTTTTATTTTTTTTTTTTTTTGTCTTTTCGACTTTTCATAGAAGTTGGTTGTAACTTGTAAACATGTTTTTAAATTAAGAATTAAGATAAAGTATAGTACCCGTTCTGTTACAAAGTGCCAAGACTTCTATTTGTGGTTGGTTGTCTTTTTTTTTTGTTGTTTTTTTGTTTTTTTGTTTTTTTTCCTTTCATTTTGTAAAATCTTGTTTTTATTGCTTTTGTGACACTGGAACTTCTGGACTCTCTCCCCTCCTCCCTGCCACCATGAGACCCTGGGCTCTCTCTGCTCTGGGCTCGTCCACCCCACACTGTTGCCTGCTCCTCTGAGGAAAGTATATTTTATATATATATATCTATATATATCTATATATAAATTTTGTTTTTAAGGAGGAAAAGAAAAAAAAAATCTAAAAAGTGCTTTAAAAACTTGGGAGAGGGCAGGGGCGGGGGAGGGTGAAGACAAAAAAGTTTTGAATCTCCAAACGTCTCGTGGGGTCTGGGCGGCCTGGGTCGGGGAGCGAGGCTGGGGGGGGGGGGGGGGGCCCCGGGCGGGGGGCGGGGGGGGGGGGCCGCCGGGGTGTAAGTGCCGTGAAGGGAGGCAGCGGGAGCCCCTGGGAGCCGCCCTGGCGCCTCCACCGCCCCCCTACCCCGCCACCCCCCTCTCTCCAGGCCTGGAAATAAATAGATTTGTGTCACATCGGCCAGGAGACACAGAGGACCACAGGCAGGAACGGGAGGCGGGGAGGCCATCGGGGAGATGGAGGGGGGGAGACCCCCACTTAGTAAGTGCCCTGAGGAAGGAGGGTGGGGGTGGGGACAGGGTGCATTTTAACGTCCACTCACAGCGGACAGAGATCGTTTAAGGTCCTGTCTGAAAGACTCCTAGAAACCAGCGAGGGGATGAAAACAAAAGCCCGCCCCCGTCCCCAGTCCCCCGTGGCCACCCTCACCCCCACCAGGGGCCTGGGGCCCTGACCAGGCCTCAGAGGGGACCCCAGACTCCATGCCGGGGGATGTCCGGGGGCCTCCGAATCTCTATGTCCCACAAAAACCCCAAACCGAGCCCCGAAACCCATCGACGGGGTGGGGGGACAGGGAGCCGGAGCAGGGGTGAGGGTCCCCGTGGAGGGAGAGAACATCATGAAGGAGAAAAATCTGAGAAAAGCACTACCCTAGATTCTGTGACACTTCATATATATATATCTGTATATATATATATAGATATAGATATCTGTATATAGATAGATTTTCTTTTTTTGTGTTTTTGGGGGGGTGGTGGGTGATTTTCTCTCTCTCTCTGTCTCTCTCTCTCTCTGTCTCTCTCTCTCGGGTTTCTGT
>NC_058403.1:211660917-211674526 GCF_002201575.2 Neomonachus schauinslandi | reverse complement strand
TAAAGTGCTTCTCCTGGCCGTTGCGCCGGGCGTCGGGGGAGCCGGCCGGGGCCGGGGCGCCGGGCGGGGCGGTGGCCCCCGGGGAGGGGTCGGGCCCCCCGAGCCCCCCGCCCCGCACGCGGGGCTTGCGGCCGCGGCGCGAGGGGACGCCGTTGCAGCCGTCCTTCTTGAGGTGTCTGTGCAGGTGGTCGGAGCGGACGAAGGTCTTGCAGCAGCTGTCACACTGATAGGGGCGCAGGCCCGTGTGCACGCGCATGTGGTTCTTCAGGTCGTAGTTGTGCGCGAAGGCCGCCCCGCACTGCTGGCAAAGATATGGCTTCTCGCCCGTGTGCTTCCTCATGTGCACCTTGAGCTTGTCCTGCCTGTGGAGGGGGCGACGGGTCAGCGGGCACCGCCTGGGGCCCCCAGCCGCCCCCGCCGGCCCGGAGTTGGGGACGTCGGGGCAGGCGGGCCGGGGCCGCTCGGGCAGGGGCCGTCCTGGGCGTTACGGTGCGGGGGGTGCACCGGGGGCCCACGGGGGCGGAAGAAGGCCTCGGACCCCACGTGCTGTGCGGCCTCACGCAAATGACTTCTTATCCACCGGCGGAGGACGGTAAGGGGCTTCCGTCCGGGGCATTTATGGAGGGCCTGCTGAGTACCAGGCCCTATGCCGGGGGCTGAAATACACTACAGGGCACAAGGCAGAATGCCGGGGGGGTCTGGTCATAGAGCATAGAGGATGGCCAGCTGTCCTGGCTTTTAACGCTGAAAGTCCTGCATCCCGGGGCAGCGAGTCTCCAGCCCACGGCCCCCAGTCCCTGTCAACTCTCCCAGCACCTCTGCCCCTCTCTGCTCTGGCCACACTGGCTTCCTAGCTGTCACCGCAACATGCTAAGCACGCGCCTACCTCAGGACCTTTGCACATGCTCTTCCTGCTGCCCGGAGCACTTTCTTCCCAGATCTTCGCATCTGAATTCCAGCTCAACGGGCACTTCCTCAGAGAGGCCCCTCCCTGCTGCTACAGCCGCTCCACTCCATGTCCCTCATACCACCACCACCTGACTCTCCATCCGTGTGCCGGTTTCCTTGTTCCTCCTCTGTCTGCCTGACTGGATTGTGACCCCCAAGACAGCAGGGTCTGGGTGATTCCGGGACCCCTCCCTGCCCATCTTGCCCCCTAGGGAACAGCATGGACCCAGCTCAGCCAGGGGCCTTTTGGCCCACAAAGCTGATCAGGCCGGCTGCTGCTAGGCCCCCACCGCAGCTACTGCTCACACGTGGCCCCCGAGCCCTTGAAATGTGGCCCGTCCCAACTGAGATGCGCTAGAAGCGCAAAAGGCACCCCAGACCCTGAAGACTTCATCTGCTTAATGTAATGTAAAAAAGCGCATTTATGATTCGGCACATTGGTTACATGTTAAACGTAAAAAAAAAAAAAAAAAAAAAAGGATGTAAAATACGATTCAGATTACTTTCACCTGTTCCTTTTACTTTTTAAAAATGCGGCTATCAGAAAATGTAAAATCACAGGAGTGACTCACATGATGCTTTACTGCACTGTGTTGGTCTATAGTCACAGGAAAGGGCTCCTGCCTGGACCCACACGGCAGGGGCAGAGACCTGGGTCTCAGGAGCGCTGGCCAGCATCTGGCCCACTCCTTGCTGCAGCCTCTTGCACCCTACGTATGAGATACACTGAGTCTCTCACTTTTCAGACATGCCAGACTGGTCAGTGCCAGGGCTGACAAACTCCTATTCATCCTTCAAAGCCCCATCTCAATTGCCCTCCTCCTCCAGGAAGCCTTTCCCACCCCTCAGACAAAGACTTGGTCTCCCCTAGGCTCCTCTAGCCCCAGGTCCCTCCCTCTGGAATCACTCACAGAGCTGGTGTCCTTACCTGCTCTAACACTTTCTCGACTCCTTGCTGCTCTGAGGGTCAAGGCCTGGCCCTCTGCAACCACCCCCCTGCCCATTCTCCAGCCTTCTTACTTCTACGTGCGTCAAAAGGACTCAGGCCACAGTGAACTCATCGTTCCCCGGACTGACCGGGTCTGTCAGCAGTGAGGGGATGCAACTGCCAAGCTCCTTTCCTCTCACCCCCTCTAAGTCCACTAACATGGTCCTCCAGCTGCCTTGCCCAGATCCCAGCCCGGGACCAGGTCCAGAGGGGACAGCAGGGGCTCGGACTGTTCGAGCAGTGTGCAGAAATCTCCCCAGGTGAGACTCAGAGGCTCAGAGAGGGAAAGTGACCTGTCCCAAGTTGCACAGTGGGTCAGGGGCCGCACGGTGGTGGGGTGGGGGTGGAAGCAGCCTGTTTCGTCACCCCAAGCCCTGGTCCGGGTAATTATAGCCCCGGCTGCCACAGGTCCCGCTTACTCAACTCTTTAGTGTGACTCAGAGGGGCCCCTGGGCTCCCTGGCCTGGAGGAAGGCGTGGGGGCTGGGGCCCTGGGTTGGGGGCAAAGAGGAGCCGGGTGGGCACATGGGGGGAAGAGGCGTAGCCCGGTGGCCCTCTCCCTGACTCAGTTTCCCTGACTGGCAAACAGGATCAGCCCGAGTCAAGCCGAGCCCTTGGTGGGGTGACCAAGAGAACAGCAGGTCGGAATGAAACCACCTCGGGCCTGTGGTTAGGGGTGCTGGGGCGGGGGGCTCCAGGCCTCTGCTCAGCCTGGTCACCTCTCCAGACCGTGGCTTGCTGGGCCTCTATCAAGCTGCCCCTCCTGGGCCCAGACACCCCTGCGGGCAGGGCCCAAAGCCACCTTAGGACTCCTGTCTGAAGGAAGAGGGAGGCCCCAAGACTACCAGCACCCCAATCTTACCGAAGGGGCGGGAGCTGGGCCACAAACTAGCCTGCCTCCCTCCCAGCTGGCACCCTTTGCCCCTCGCCTGGGCTCCTGGGCCCTGCGGTCTGGGCCACACCCTCTTCTCCTGGCCTGCTGGGGAGGGGGCCAGGGGTCGGCCCCGAGGTCCTGTCCCCATGGGGCAGGGCCGGGAAGCTGGGACAATGGCCTCTTTCTTCAGCCTGGGTGGGCGTGGCTGGGGGAACCCCAGGGCGGGTGGGGGTAGGGGGTGATGCTGAGTCACCCAGCCTGGCCAGGCCCCTGCACGCCAGCCCCCCACCCCCACTGGGCTGGCCCTCGAGGCCCGACCAGCCAGCTCTGGACTCTTAAGATCCAACCACAAATTCCCCTAGCCTGGCCTCCGACTCCTCCTGCCTAGAGCCCAAGCCCAGTGGCTCCTAGGCCCGTTTCCCTCCACGGGCTGTGGTGACCCCCAAGCTCCACTGGCCTCAGGGCCTTTGCACTAGCTGTTCACGTGGCCTTCCCCTTGGCTCCTCGGGGTCTCAGCTCTGTTTAAAACAGCGGCCGCCCCCCAACCTTGTTCCCTGCAGCTCTGCCAACTCGCGTTACTAATTCTGTGGTTTCATCTCAGACGCGCCCCATCGCCCCCACGGGGACTCTAGCACGTCTCTGCACTCCTGGGTCCCCGCGGCCTAGAACAGGGCCCGGCACCCAGCAGGTGCTCTGTGAAGTGCTGGCCGAAGAGAGCGAGTCCCCGGGGCTCCCGGGAGACTCAAGGAGATCACACGGCTCCCCACGCCCCACGGGGCAGCCACCCTCTCCCAAGGCAAACATCCGCCTCCAGCACAGACGAGAAGAACCACCCCCGGGAAAAGAAGAAGAGCGACTCCCTGCGCCTTCCCTCAAGCCTCGCGTGGTTCGGCCCCGCCGCGCACACGCTCACCCCGGTGAGTGCCTGAGCTCTCCCCGCCACCCGAAGGCTGGTCCCGAGGGGTGCAGGGGAGGCAGGCGCCCAGAAATGGAGGAAGCACCCTCCCAGGCAGGAGAGCGCCGCTCCTGCACGTGCAGGCGGTGTATGTGTGCGGCAGGGGAGGGGTCCACATGGGGCTGCAGTTGCAGCAAAGGGCCCCCCGCCGCCCCCGCCGCCCCCCGCCGCGGTGCCGCCGGCTCACCTGGTGAAGCGGACCTTGCAGATGTTGCACTCATAGGGCTTCTCCCCGGTGTGGGTCCGGATGTGCCGCGGCAGCTTGCCGGCGCCCTGGATGACCTTCTCGCAGATGGGGCACTTCTGGAAGGCCTTGGCCCGGATCTTCTTTTCCACCTTCTGCGACCAGGCCGGGTAAACATCCCCATCGTGGGCGCCGCTGAAGTACTTCAGGTAGTAGTCCACGACGCCCTTGTCGTCCGCCCGCGACTCGTCGTCGCTGTCCCCCGCCGCCGCCGCCGCCCCCGCCCGGCCCACTGATGACATCATCTGCTGCAGCAGCGTGCTGGCCGCCAGCCCGTCCACGTCGGGCCCGTCCCCGTCCCCGTCCTCGGCCGCACCCGACAGGAAGCCCGGAGAGTCGCCCGGCTCGGGGGCTGCCTCCGACAGCGAGGCCGCCTCCTCCTCCCCGCCCCGGCCGTAGTGGCCATTCTGCGTGGCGGTGGCCGGTGGGGCCACAGGGGGCGGGAAGAGGCCCCCGGCTGGGGCGTCCTCGTCCCGCTCTGGCCACAGACCTGGGTTGCTGTCGCCCTCATCCCCATCCCCAGCCGAGGGCCGATCGGCCGGCGGTCCCGGCCCGTAGAAGTCCAAGCCGTTGCAGTCGCCGGTGGCCACGGCGGCCACGGCCGCGGCCACGGCCTCCTTGGTGGCATCCAGGTCGTCATCGGACGCGCCGAAGGCAGACCAGGGGAAGGCGGCGGCGGCGGCGGCGGCGGCAGGGGGCAGGCTGTTCATGGGGTTGCTCTGGAAGAACTCGAGGTACTCCTTGGCCCGGAGGAGGTTCCGCTGGTCGGTCTGATCTACGAGGTCCAGCTGCCCGGCGTCGGCGCCCGCGTCAGCCGCCAGGATCTGCCGGTCGAGGAGGTCGGCGCAGACATGGCTCACGGCGGGGATCTCGAGCAGGCGGGCGGCGCTGAGGATGTCGCCCACGTTGGCCGTGCTGACGGTGAGCGTGGCCGTGTAGGCGAAGTCCATGAGGGCCGTGAGCGCCTCGGCGCTGACGAAGTCGATCTCGTACACGTTCTGCTGGTCCACCACGGCGCCCGACGTGAACAGCTTCTTGAAGTACTGGCTGCAGGCGGCCAGCACGGAGCGGTGAGTGGGGAACTCTCGGCCCTCCACCAGGATCACCACGTCGCACAGCAGGCCCTGCGTCCGCTGCTCGTTGAGTCCGCTCAGGATGTCGCTGCTGTGGTCAGGGAACGGGATCCCGATGGGGCCATCCACGCCGCCGGCCATCTTCCGCGCCGAGACCTGCAGCGCCGGGGAGGGAGGGGGTGCCCGTGAGGATGCGGGCCGGCGGGGGGCACGCCGGCCGGGGCCGCAGACCCTCAGAAAGGAGCGCCCCGCCCCCGGCCTCAGTTTCCCAGCTGGGCGCCAGTTCCGCGTCATCCGTTGGCAAAACCCACGCCGGGTGCTTCAGAGACGGACCCTGGTGCCCCCTCCCCCACTAGAGGGCCCACCGCACTCCCCGTCCAAGGGCTGAGCTGAGGTGGGATGCGCACACAGTAGGTGCTCAACCAGCGCCTCACGTGACTTCCTTCCTAACGAGTCCGAGCGCTGGCTTCCGCCCGCAGCCTCCCAGGAGGCAGGGACACAAGGCGCCCACCGTGCGCCGTCACACCCGCGCCCCCAGCAGGCCCCGGGCAGCAGCATCCCCGCCGTGGGAGGCCGGAAACCAGGACCCAGGCGGGAGCTGTGCCCGCGGCCCGGCAGCTGCAGCCCAACTCGAACCTCGGCTGCGTGACCTGAGGGTCTGTGTCCGCCTGGCCCCTTGGCCTCTCTGACCCTCACTCCTGCCTCCCAGTGAGGCCCGGTTCTCTTTGGCGGGGGGCTCTGAGTCAGAGGGAAAGGGAGAGGCCGAGGCCCAGAGACCAGGCTGGGGTCAACAGGCCGTAGGCGTGCCCCGGAGGGGCGGAGCCAGGGACGACGGCACAACAAACCCCCTCCTGCCCCGGGGAGCCCCCACCGCGCGGCCTGGCCCTGGTCGAGTAATGGGGGAACAGCCTGACACTCCTTTTCCCTGCCCACCCAGGCTGAACCCCACAAAGGTGGAACGGGGGGGACAGGGGCTTCCTGTCCACCTCAGGCCCACCCAGCCCCTCCCCAACTCTTGGCCACCCTGGCCACTGCTGTTCCGGCCCAGGGCCTCAGTCTCCCCATCCGTCAAATGGACAGAGGCCTTTGGAAGAGCTGGTCATGGCGGGGGGCGGCACTCTGTCTGTCCTGCCCCTCTCCCCCACTCCTTTTTTCCGCCTTCCCCTGGGCTGTGACTCATCCACCCACCCGGGCGCTTGTGCAACCCTCTGGCTCCTGTCCCCACCCCTCCGCCCTCTCTGGGGAGCACCCGGCTGCCCCAAGCCACCCAACACAACCCACATTCCTCTGGCTGGTCAGCTCTCAGGACAGAGCCCCCGGACATCTCCGGGACAGGGACGAAGCTGTGCCTTCCCTGGCCACCTCAGGAACCCCCAGCCCCCAGTGCGGAGCAGCCCAACACAGGTCGAACCCAGATCCCTCCCACCTTGAGGGACCAGGCTGGCAAGGGACCCCAGGGCTGGTGTGGCCGGACCCAAGGCCAGGGCGGGACCGTCCCAACCCTGGGCCGCCCTGGGAACAGGGTCCAGGCCCTGGGGCTGACACAGAGGTCTTTGTGAGGCCACTCAGGCACGTACTACACTTCCCAGGATGCCTCTCTCTGCGGCCCGCCCCCTTTCCCGCTGACCACACCAGCTGCTCCGTTCCCCGCTCTGTTCCGCCAGCCCGTTGGCGGAGCGGGGAGGCTCAGATGTGGCTGCTGGGAGCAGGAAGATGGGGGGCTGACCCCATCTGAGGCTCAGCCCCGGGAAGCCTCGGAGGAGCCCCTATGGCGGCTTCCACCCCCTGCCACCATCTGCTGTCTGGCCCCAGGCCCCAGGGAGCAAGTGGGCAGATGGGCTCCGGATCAGACTGGCCTCAGCCCTCCTCACCCCCTTCTGATCCGCCTCAAGATGGCCACCCTGGCCCTGCTCGCCATTGTCCCCCCAGGTGCCCCAGCATCCCCTCGGACCAAGGTGTCTCTGGGGGCCTCGAGGTCGGGACCTGAAATGGTTCAGATGATTCACCAGCCGCCCCCTCCACGGCCGCTCCGCCCCCGCCTTCCCACGGGCACTGAGGCCGCCGGGCAAGAGGGCTGGCACAGCCCTACATCAAGGCCGAAGATGCCCTGGCTCTCATTTGCTGTAAACTACCCGGCTGGGAAGGAGGCAAACTTGGGCCTCAGACCTGGCGTGGGGCACCGGACCAAGCCCTGGGGTCTGCGTGGGGTCCGAGAGTTTCTTTTTCCCCACATAACCATAAGGGATCCTCCCGCAAAGGGCCAGGCCTGGGAAGATGGATGCCGGCCAAAGAAACCCCCCCCCGCCCCCGTGAGAGCAGCATGACCCCCACCAACAGAAGAGAACACAAAGGCCCAGATACACTTGGAATCCTAGCCAAGGGCGCCCGGCAAGCCTGACCCTCAGGGTCTGGCCTCCCACCTCCCCGCTCCCCCCCACCGGCTCAGCAAGCCGTCACCTTGTCCCTCACCCTGGAAACTAAACTGGCTCTGCAGACACCTGGCCCACACCCTCTCTCCAAGAACACATGCCACCTGCCCGCCACGCCCTGGGCCACTGTCCCCACCCAGGCCTCTTGGGGCCCTCCCTCTAAAGAGGCAGAAGACCACGTGAGATGGGAGAGGGAGGGCAGCTGAACCCCCCCTGCTGGGTCAGGTGGGCTCCGGGCAGTAAACAGCCCCGTCTGCTGAACACACACTGTGCAACACATCTTCTCACCGGGACAGCCTTGTGGCTGCCCGCGCTCTAACAGGCCCGGCTGGCACCTAGCAGGTGCCCCCACACCAGGTGGTTTCCTTGGCAATGACAATCCAATGAAACTGCTCCCCTCCGGGAAGCCGCACCCCCACGCCGGCCAGGTCCCCACCCTCAGCGGCAGGCCAGGGTCCCCGAGCTCAGGCCCACACCTACCCGGCCCATCTTTCATCAGAGCTCCGCCCCCGCGCTCGCCTCCATGGGATTTCCGGGGCGCTGGGTGCTGACTCGGCGGCCGAGGGGCAGGCCTCAGCAGGCTCCTCCCGGGCTAGAGGTGGGGCACCCCTTCCCTCTGTGTTCCCCCCGCACTGCTGTGGGCGCACAGTAGGCGCGCAGCAAACCGGATGACCCAAAGACCACAGAGCTAGGCGCTGGAGAGAGCCCACACCCAACCCCACCCACCTAGCTGGCGGGCTCCCCACCCCCCAGTCCCACCTCCCATCTAACCCGGGGTCGCTTGCTGCACGTTTTCCAAGGCGGCAGAACCCAAGCCGGTTTCAGCCCTTGTGGGGCCTCCTCTGTGCCCCGGACATTTCAGGAACTAATTGAGGAACGAACCGGGCATCTTGACTTCATCCTTCCCGCTGTAACCCTGGGCTTTACAGACGAGGAGAGGCTCAGAGCAGTGAGCAGACTCGGGCAAGGTCCCACAGCAGACCAGCTGCCAGGCTGGGACTCAGACTCTCGGACCCAAGCTGCGGCCACTCAACTGCTGGGGCACCAGGGTAAGGTCACGAGCGCCTTCCCCTGGTCCCAGGAGTAGCAGGTGCCACCCAGGAAGGACCCAGGATTGTGGGAAGGGCGTCCTGAGCATGGGCAACAGCAGAGGCCAAGGCCCGGAGGTGGGCGCTTGGGAGAGAGACAGGGAGAGGAGGCTGTATCTACCAGGCTTCCCAAGGTCAGGCGCAAGGTGAGGGCTGGGGCGGGTCTCCTCCTCCTCCCTGCACTCCTCAGGAAGGAGAGGGGGCGGCCAGCACGGGGTGGGCAGGTAACTGCCACCTGACATCTTCCTGGAGGAGTAGGGGGCAGCCTAATGAGGGGTCAAGGCCTCTCCACCCCCCCACCCACGGAGAGTACAACAGGAAACCACAGGGAACTCTAACACCTACTATGTGCCACGCACAGCAGCTTGAGCCCACATCCCGGCTCTTGCACTTCCAAGGGTAGGACACTGGGCAAGAGGCGGTGCCTCTCTGCCTCGGTCTCCTCAGAGGTCATGACAGCAGCAGGGGGACTGCGGCTGCTCTAGGCCCAGGGTCCCACTCTCGCCCACTGGGCCAACTCCTCCTGGGGACCTACTGTGTGCCGGCACCGGTCCCCGAAGGCCCACTGAGGCTGTTTACTGTCCCCCTCCTTGTGCATGGGGGGCTTTGAACTTAACCTCTGAACGTTACTGCAGGAATTCAACCCCTTCCCCACCAACGAGGTGTCAGGGGAGTGGGGGGGGGCCCAGGAGGAAGCCAGGGGAGAGGAGCCGTCACCTGGAGGGGAAAACCAGGTCCAGAGAGGGCGGGTGGCTGGCCCAAGGTCACACAGCAAGTCTGGTGCCCAGGTGCCGTCGTTGCCAGGCCCACGCCCAGCCGCCCCCGCCCCCTCACAGGCCAGCGGCCTGTGTTGCAAGGTTGGTCCCAACGGGTAACCCCGCCCGGACCTGGTGCCAATCCCTGCCTGGCCCGGTCCCCGGCCTGGGGTTTAATGGGACAGGAATGCAGCGTCCCAATTAGGGAGTGGGGGGCACCCATGGCCCGGCGTGGCTGCTGGGCTGCGAGCCCGCCTGTCCTCATAGGACTCCCTCCAGGCCAGACACCAGCAAACAGGCCCTCGGCCATTTTATGTGTCCATTTATTGCCCTAAATGGGGAGGGGCTTCCTGCCCAGGCCTTAAAGGGCCAGAGGCAGGAAGGCTGCGGGCCCAGTGGGAAGTGTGGGGGGGGGCGGGGAGGGGCGATGAGGAGGTCATGGGGATCCCATCTGACCCCCAACTCATGGGTGGGGCTGAGGCTCACCCTATTCCCACGCTCTTGAGTGCTGTCATGGGTCAGGAAGTAACAGCCCTGACACCACACTGGGTGCCAAGAGGAAGCCCAGGGAAGGGAGAAGCCGTTCATGGTGAGTGAGAAGGAATGAGCTTCCCATCACCTGGGGTAAGTAAAGCCGGGCTTCACAGAATCCCATCACTTCCTACCCCACCTGCTCAGGCTGCACCTGCTTGTACAAACTGCCCTAAGAGGCCTGGGTGGCCTGCAGGAGCTGGACTCCTCTCTACCTCCAGACCCTGAGGCCTGCTTGTTCCCAGAAGGTACCCGACCACCCCAACCCCCGCCCCCGCCTGAGCAGCCGGAGGCCTCAGCCTGGAAGCCCCAGGGGGAGCTCAGCCCATCGGGGCCCTAGTGTCCTGTGCCCACAAACCCGCCAAGTTCCCTCCCATCAAACACATCCTGATGGGAGGTGGGACAGGGCCTTGTTTTCCAGTTAAACCAGAAAGGCGTGGGTGGGGACACTTCCACTGAGTGGCCGTTCGCAGCCTGCTGGGGGGACAGATGGAGGGGCTGGTCCTTTGGCCATGCTCCTCACAAGCGCCAGATTCTCCACAGGGCATCTTCCGCGCTTTGGTGCTCCGGACTCAGGCCCCGGCCCTGGCCCCAAGGGGAGGGGCTGCTCCCCCACAGGCTCCCAGGCAGCAGAGTGGGGGGCTGATGTCTCAACATCAAGCATCACAGGGTCTGTAATCATTGCCCACTTTATAGGTCAGGAAACTGAGGCTCAAGAGAGGGGAAGGGACTTGCCCAGGGTCACACAACAGAGCTGAATTTTAACACAAGCCCACTGGCTCTGTACTAACTGGCCCTTCCAGGGCTCCGTCCCCCCCCCCCCCACTGCCGCCGGGGCACCAGCAAGGGACTAAATCCCCCTCCCGTGGGGGCCTTGGGGCTGAGGACAGCTTATTCTCACGCCCCCTCAGAGCTGCCTTGTGATAGCCCAGAAAAGGGAGAGGTTTGCCTGAGGTCACACAGGGAGCCTGGGGCGGGACTGGAGTCGGGCTGACATCTGTGAACTCCTGGCATCTGTGAACTCCGGGGCAGGGGCCCCAGAGCCCTGGTCATCAGGACAGGGATGCAGCAGGGGCTCTCCCAGGCCCTGACCCAGCACGGCAGGGACCCAGCAAATGCTCCTGGGGCTCCTGGGGAATCACTGACCAAACCCTCAGGCCAACAGATTTGGGCTGACAGCAAGACTGAGGCTGACAAGAGGGGTAGTGACCTCCGCAGGGAGGCCTCGGGTGGAGGAGAGGGCTGGGCTGAGACTGGACCACACTGGCCCCCACCCAAGCCTGTTCCTCTGGTCCCCGCTGCCCAGGGCTGTTGCGGGGCGGTTTATGGCCCGTCAGGTGCCTGGAGCACAAGGTGACAGGTGGGGGTGCTGCGTGTCTCAAGTGGCTGGCCTGGACACACTCCAGCAGAATCCCGTTGGCGCCCTGAGTTGACCGGGGTGCTCCCTCCACGAGGGCAGGAAGGAACAGGAACACAGATAGATCTGCAGGCACCCACAGAACACCCCATAACCCCATTTTACAAGGGGGGACACCCAGACTCCCAAAGGCCGAGGGGCTTGTCCAAGGTCACAGAGCGACTAGTGGGCTGTCATTTGAAGCCCCCGCAGACCTCAGGCCAGCTCTGCTGCAGAGGGGCTGGCCCTGAGACTTGGCTTTTTCGAGGTGACCTCGGTCATCTCAGGTATAATGGATCATAAAACCCAGAGAGCCCTGCCCGTCTCCAGGGGCCAAGGTGCCAAGGTGCCAAGGTGAGGGACTGTGGCTCAGAGGGGAAAGGCCCCAGCAAGCCATAAAAGTGCCTGCCACAGAAGGCTTGGAGGCGAGAGGACAGGGGCTCATGCTGTGTGACCTTGGGCACCTTGCTGGCCCTCTCTGAGTCTCACTGTCCTCTTTGCGCAAAGGGTTTCATGAGCCCCAGGAAAGCTCCATTTGGCCTACAGGCGTCTGCTCTCGACCCCCAGGCCCTCTGGAAGACAGGTGGGCGGGCGCCCCTCAGCTGAGAGGAAGGAAGACTGGGCCTCATCCTGAGCCGGGAGGCAGGACCACGATGGTCAGACCCAGCTAAAGCGCGATGACCTTGGGCTGCTCTCTGCTTCCCCCTGGGCCTCAGTCTTCCCGCCCCCCCCCGCCCCCAATGGCACCAGCTCCCCGGGGTTGCTGTAAGCCCCGCGCAGGGCTCCTCTCCCAGCCTTGGTTTCCTCGTCAGGCAATGGGGACTGCCACCGGCCTGCACCAGCGGTAGGTCAGAGGGCCCCGAGGAAGAGAAAGCAAGGAAAAAGGCAAACACGGGTACTTGCTACTGCCTCGGGAACCTTCCCCGCTTGATGGGGGCTGAGCTCTGCCGGGCCTCAGTACCCCACACAGAGCAAAGGGTGCACCAGGGCTCCGAGGCCACCCTAACGCTGCTTCTCCCAGGGCCTGCGTGCGCTGAGAGTTTCGTGGCGCCCGGCCCGGGCCAGGGTGCTGACTGGCCACCACGCAGCCAATCAGAACTGAACAATAAATACCCCCCCAAAGTGACCCACGAATTAAAATTTCAGTGTCCCCGTTGGCTCCTCTTTCCTTCATTAGGCATGCGGATCCCAGGGCTTCGCTCTTCCAGTCACTGGCTCCTGCCCCCCCTTCTCCCCGAGGCTCCCGTCTCCACAGCGATGGGAGGCGGTAAACAGAGCCCCGAGCCCAGCCGACAAGTGCCAGGCCCGGTGTGCTCCAGGGGCCCCCCGGGGGGGGGGGGTGGCTCCCGGGCGGAGGGGAATGCCCCCTGCCCAGAGCCCTCCACCGGGCAGCAGCAGGGCCCAGCCTGGACTCCCCCGACCTCTCCCAAGACCAGCTCTGCCAATAGGAAGTGATCGGCGGGTCCTGCCGCGGGCCCCCCAGTGTGGGAGCGGCACACTCAGGGTTACGCCCTGGCCCTGTTGTTGGGTGGGGGGGGCTGACATGGAATCCCGGATGCCCTCTCCAGCCGGGCCTGCTCCCGGAGGCAGCTGGCAGGGAGGAGGGGGGAGTAAACCAAGCCCGCCACCCATGGGTGAACCAGGTGGGCACGCCCGGGGAAGGGGCACCAGCAGCTCTCTCACTTCCGCCGCCTGGCTAGGGCGACAGAGACGAGTTGTCGGCCTCCCCCCGCCGCTCACTCAACTGCTGGCTACATTCCCCAAACATTTAGCGGGCGCCCACTGGGTGCCCCGGCCGCGTTGGACAGCAGTCTCTTGCTGCGGTCCACCGGGCTCCCCCGCAGCCAGCCAGCGCGGGCAGTGCCTCCCAGAACCCGCAAAGGCCTGTGCCTGGGGGTGCACCCAGCCCCAGCGCTCAGCTCAGGTCCCTGCCTGCTTCCCAGGCCTGGGGCTGGGGGAGGGGGCTGGTTCCCAAGCCAGGGAGGGAGGAAGAGCGAGGGAGGGGGCCGGATCCCACCAGCTCACCCCCTCCTCTGCCGGGGCTCAGGGTTCGCACGTGGTGGTGGCGTCAAGGGGAAGGAGGGGGGTCCGGGCCAGAGGAGACGGGGTCACGCGCTTTGGGGGCGCGGGCGGGGGGAGAGGGGTGCTCTCCGCCCCCTCCCCGGGGGCCGGAGCCGCGCGGCTGCGCGGGCGGGGCAAGGGGCCAGGCCGGTCCCCCCACCCAAGGCTGAGTCAGGCCCGGGCGGGGGCAGGAAGCGGCCCCCTCCCCCGCCCCGCCTGCAGCGCGCGGCCCCCGCCCCGGCCCGCGGGCCCCCGCCGCGCCGCCCGC
>NC_058403.1:211659884-211660517 GCF_002201575.2 Neomonachus schauinslandi | reverse complement strand
GGGCTGAAAAAACAGGGAGGGGGGCTTTGCAAAGGAGGGGGAAGGGGTGGAGTGTCCCGGTGGGCGGGCGCGGCCGCGGGGGCTTCTGGACGTCGTAGTCCCCCCGCCGCTTGCGGTTGGCAGGTGGCAGGCGGCTCGGACTACAAGTCCCAGGGTGCCTCGCGCCGGCGGCCCGCCGCGGTCCGCGGGTAGGGGCGGTGCGGAGGAGGGGCGGTGAGCGACGGGCCGGCGAACCAATGGGCGCGGACCGATCGCGCGGCGCGGCGCGGGGGCGGGCCGAGCCGGCCCGAGGGCGGGGCCTGAAGCCGGGCTCCCCTCGCCGGGGGCCGGTGGCGGTCCCCGGCTTCCGGCTGCGCGGCCCGCGGGCCGGCCCCCTCCCCGCCCCGGGGCCCCTCCCCGCCTGGTTGTGTAACCGGCCCCGGCCCCCCCCCCCCCGGCCCCCCGCCCCGGGGGGGGGGTCACCCACCCGGCGCTCCCCGGGGAGGGCGGCGGCCCGACGGGCCGCGCGGCGCAAGCGAGCCCGGGGATGCGCGGCCTAGTGCAGGCCGGGCCCGGGCGTGGGGGAGGCGGGCGGGCGGACCCAGATCCGGGGTAATTTGCATCGCCCTCCCCCCAGCCCGGGTGGGGATTGGC
>NC_058403.1:211634534-211659784 GCF_002201575.2 Neomonachus schauinslandi | reverse complement strand
CCCCCCATCCCCCATGGAGCTCAATCCTGGCCAACTCCAACGTATGCACGCAGCACCGAATAGGCCCCCGGGGGGCGAGAGCACCCCCGGTACCTAGCTGCAAACTTAGCACGCGACGCGCCCCCCTATCTCCCCACGCCGGTTTCCCCCACCCTCAATGCGGCCCCGCTTCCCCTCCCCCGCTCCCCGCGCGCCTGGGATCCCCGAAAAGCCATGCACCCGGGTAGGGGGGGCTGGGGCACAAGCCCGTGCACTTCGCCCCCAATCCCCCTTCTCGGGCGGCGCCCCCTCCCCGCGCTCGGGATCCAGGGCGCCTCCAGCCTCCGGGCAGCTGCCAACCACCCCCTCCTCTGAAACTTGCGGAACGTCCGCGGTTCTCCTGATCTCCCCTTCCCGAGAGGGCAGAGGTGGGCGCAGCGCCCCCGGCCCGTCCCCGCCCTGCACCCCGTAAGGGGGCCGCGCCGGGCGCTGACTTACCTCGCGCGGCCGGGCCGGGGCCGGGCCGGGCCGGGGCGCGAGGGGCCGGGGCCCGGAGTTGGGACTGGGCTCCTCGGCCGCTCGCCTCCGGGGTCCGCGTCTCTCGCTCTCCGCCTCTCGCGCTCTCTCCCCTCGTCGCTCCCTCGCTCCGGCGGCGGCGGCGTCACTGCCCCTACAGTAACTGTACAGTACAGCCAAAGCCCCGTATGATGCTCGCGACTCCCTTCCTGGTTTCTCCGAGGGCAAGAGGGGTCCTCCCTTGTCTTAAAGGTGCCGCAGCCGCCGGCCCCCCCCCACGCCCAGCCTGCCCCCCCCACCCTGGCCTCGGAGGCCAGAACAGGCTCGGCAGGTCCCCTCTTGCCACGTCTCTGCCCTCCCGTGGGGCTTCGCCCGCTGCGCCGGGGAGACCGGGCTGTTATTAGGTTTTGTCAAGTTGGGGGGGGGTCCAGCCCGCCCCCGGCGCGCCCCCCCTCCTATGACCTCTCCGCCCCGCTGCGCGGCGCCGTGCCAGCTTGCCAGCTTATCTGGCCCCAGAGCTCCCCGGGGCGCGGGGGGAGCGGGCCCCCCGGGGTGGAGGGGGGGTGGGGGCCTCCAGATAAACAGGCCCCCAGCCTCTGCGCAGGGGCGGGCGCGGGGGGGGCGCGGGCTTTGCCCCCGACGCCCGGGGCGTGGCAGGATGGCAGCGGGGGCGGGGAGGGCTGTGCGCACTGCGAGGACCGACGCGGGCGTGGGTCGCAGCGGCCGGGGCTGCTGGGGGTGGGTGGGGGGCGAGGGAGTGGGGACCCCGGGCCAGTCGCCGGCCCTCCCGGGGCCTCAGTTTGCCCAGCCGCAGAAGGGACCCGGGGGCGGGTTTTCGAATGACGGCTTGGGTCCGCTGGGCTCCTGGGTCCCTAAATGAAGCAGCCAACCTGCCTGCCCGCGATTATATAAAAGAGTCGCCTCCGCCCGCTGCGCCAGGGGCGTAGCGGGGGAAGGGGTTGGCGAGGGGCGGGCTGGGCGGTTGTTTTCCCGGCTTTCCGAGTTCCCCCACCCAACTGCGGGCCGCTGGGCTGGACGGGGACCGGGCCCCGGACGTCTGGGTCCTGCGGGCCGCTCTCGCCAGGGTCTGCGTGGCTCCGGAGGGGCAGCGATGGGGAGTGGGGAGGCGTTGGCTCAATCCAACTTTTTTCCCTGTCCATTTCTCCCACTTCCTCCCCGGTCGTGGGAGAGGTCCGGCGGGGGACGGGGGAGGGGGAGGAGGGGACGAGCGTTGAGAACAGCCTGACCCGGCCCGGCCGGCTGCCCGCTGCACACAGTAGGCGCCTGGGGAGGGCTGGCTGGTGCGACCCGCCGCGTGGGGGGCTCTGCGCCTCAGTTTCCCCTTCCTCCTTCCCTTGGACGGAGAGGGCTGGCACCTGCTTAATAGCTGCCTTTTCCTGAGCGCTTCTCGAGTGGCTGGCTCTGTCCGGGGTCCTGTTTACCTCCATTCTAACATCTAATCTCATTATACTCATTTATTGCTATTATCATTACCACCATTACCTTACAGGCAGGAAACTTGGGTGAAGTGGACTCAGTCTGTCCTTCTCTGACTTCAAAGCTTCCCACCGCCCCTTGTACTTTATTACTTCTACGCACAACATATTAAAGGCGCCTTTCAACTCCCAAACGGGTTGAATCGGCTTTTGTAATAATAATTTGGCTTCAAGGGGAAACCCGGGAGGCCCCCAGAGGGGAAGTGACAGCCCCAGGTCTTGCAGCCTGAAACCAGCCCCTAATAGGTGGGAAGGGACCGAGGGAGGGGCCACGAAGGTCTCGGGTGAGGGTTGAACCCAGGGACTTTGCTCTAACGACCCTGCCTGGGGCGTAAGCCCTTCTTCCTTCCTTAAACCACCCTGCCATCAGCCTTGGGATTAGAAGGGCCAAGCAGAAAGACACTTTGCAGGTCGCAGGGTTGTGCCTGGACTCCGGCAGATAACTAATGCTCTGTTCTTACTCCTCAATGGTCTCACCCCCCCCCACCTCACCCCAAGCTCCACCCACTCAGCCAGGACTCAGTTTCCCCTCCTGTACCACCTAGTCTCAAATATCCTGCACCCTTTCTCTACAGTTGAGAACCTGATTCAGAAGGGGACGGGAATGCATATAGAAGATTGGCATTGAATCTAATCCTCAACACGCCCTGAAAAGAAGCAGGCCATTTTATATAGGAGCAAACTGAGGCCCAGAGAGGGACCATGAGCAAGGATGTCAAAGGCAGCATTCACCTGGCTCTGGATCCTGCCAGAGGGCTGGGGGTGGGTCCTTCAGGATATGCCAGGATGGCAGACCCCTACCTCCCATGCTCACTCCTGTCCCAGATATGAAAATAGTGAGGGAGGCAAAGCTTTGTCCTGACCCCCATTCCTCACTCGCTACCCGCCCAAATACCCAAGTAGATACTATTTTAAAAGCTAATAAGGTTAGGGCACCTGGGTGGCTCAGTTGGTTGGGCGACTGCCTTCAGCTCGGGTCATGATCCTGGAGTCCCGGGATCGAGTCCCACGTTGGGCTCCCTGCTCAGCGGGGAGTCTGCTTCTCCCTCTGACCCTCCCCCCTCATGCTCTCTCTCTCTCTCATTCTCTCTCTCTCAAATAAATAAATAAAAATCTTTTAAAAAAATAAAATAAAAAATAAAAGCTAATAAGGTTATAAAAGATTGAGTTACTGTGTGACCTTGGGCAGATTACTTAACTTCTCTGATCCTCAAGAGTCCATTGCAGAATATAATGATAGAAACTTCCTAGGGTACTAACAAGGGAGACAATAGGTACATATAACATTCTTTTTTTAAAAAATATTTTATTTATTTATTTGAGAGAGAGAGGCAGAGATAGCGAGAGAAAGAGAGAGAGAGGGAGAAGGAGGCTCCCCACTGAGCAGAGAGCCCAACGTGGGGCTCAATCCCAGGACCCTCAGATCATGACCCAAGCCAAAGGCAGACACTTAACCAACCGAGCCACCTAGGCGCCCTACATAAAACAGCACAGTAGGGTAGGAGAGAAGTCCTCCATACATGCTAGATGTTATTATATTGATGTTATTACTACTGTTTGGGCCATACCCCCGATCCTGTTCCTGGCCAGGGCAGCAATGAAACCCACATTTCAAAGAAGAAAAGTTCACACACACACTCAATGCATTTTTTACCTCATTGGCAGACCCCCATAAGTTGCTTGGCAAAAAGGTTTTCAGAGTATGTCAAGACCAGCTCCATCTTAGCAATAAAACAACATGAAAATCAACAAATATTTGGCACTTGCCTCAGAACAAATTTGTTCCGGGGTAAGTAGTAACATCAGCTCTGGATTTCTGAATTCCACCTTTGAATGCAACTTTAGTCCCTCTGTGTAGCAGGGATTATCATCCCTGATGGACAGGATGATGGTGCAGAGACCCAGAGAAGGCATATAACTTACCAAAGACACAGCGAGTGAATGGATGGACCTGAATTCGAGTTATGTTGGCGAGGCTGCAAATTTATATATTTTGAGCAGATAATTCTTGTCACCATAAGCAGGGGTTGCTTCTGGGATGGAGAAACAGAGGGGGTGGGGAGCAGGGTCAGAGACCTTCTGTTCACTGTCTTTGATCTTTTGAATTTTGCATCATGAGTTTTTTTTTAAGTCATCTCTACGGCCAACATGGGGCTTGAACTCACGATCCCGAGATCAAGAGTCACATGCTCTCCTGACTGAGCTGGCCAGGCACCCCGATGCATATATTATTTATAATGAAATTTAAAATAAAGTCACATTTCTTAGCTTTTGTGCTTCAGAGAATACCAGCAAGAAAGTGAAAGAAAAACCCACGGAAGGAGAGAGAATATTTGCAAATCATAGCTATAAAGGTCTGCTCTCGGAATATGTAAAGAAATTTTAAAGCTAGCAATAAAAACAAAATAACCAATTGTTTGAAATGGGCAAAGGATTTTAATGGACATCTCTCCAAAAAAGATATACCAAAAAAAAAAAAGGATACATTAAAAAAAAGTTGCGCAACATCATTAGTCATTAGGGAAATGCAAATCAAAACCACGATGAGACACCACCTCACCCCCGCTGGTATGGGCTGCATCAAAAAGGCAGACAATAGCAAGTGTTGGTGAAGATGGGGAGAGACTGGAGCCCTCCTGTCCCACTAGTGGGAAAGCACGATGATGCCGCTGCCGTGGGGGATAGGCCGGCGCTTCTTCCCAAAGTTAAACAGAGTGACCATCTAACCTGGCAAGGTGTGTGTACCCAAGACAAATGACATCTGGTCCACATCGAAACATGGAGGTGCACATCCATAGCACCATTATTCATAACAGCCCCAAACTAAAAACAGTCCAAATGTCCATCACCTGATAGATGAATGCACACAATGCATCCGTCCACGCACTGGATATCAGCCCCAAACAGGAGCGAGGCACCCACACGTGCTGCCCTGGGGACGGACCCCGAGCCCACAACACTCAGGGAGGGAACCAGACACAGAAGGCCACGCAGCGTGTGAGGCCACGTGGGTGACACATCCAGAACAGGCTCATCCACGGACGGGAAGGAGGCTCGTGGGGCAGTGTGTGGGGGGGTGATTGCTAATGGGGACACGTTTCCTTTAGAAGTGATAAAAATATTCCAAGATTAGATTGTGGTGATGGTTGTACAGCTTTTGAGTACACTGAAAACCACTGAATCATACACTTTAAAGAGTGAATGTTTTGGTACGTGGATGACATAAATTTTTAAAAAGCAAAGCAACACCCATATTCACAGCAGCATTTTTCACAACAGCTGAAATGTAGACACGACCCAAATGTCCATCAACAAAGGAATGGATAAACGAGATGCGGCTCATTCATATACTGGAATATTACTTGGCCTGAAAAAGGAAGGACATCTGACACCTGCCATGACGTGGAGGGACCCTGAGGACACTGGGCTCAGTGAGAGGAGCCAGACCCAGAAGGACACATACCGCAGACCCCACTCCCAGGAGGTCCCCAGAGGGGTCCCGTCCACAGAGACAGAGAGGAGAAGGTGGGAGCCAGGGCTGGGCCAAGGGGTGGGGAGTCTGTGTTTAGGAAGATGGAAAGTTCTGGAGATGGAGGGTGGGGGTGGGCTGCAGGACAGTGTGAGTGTGCTTCATGCCATTGACTTATACAGGTGAAAATGGTTGAAATGGTCAATTTTCTGCCATATATATTTTATCGCAATAAAAAAGTGAAAAGAAAAATAAGTCGACCTGAAGGAGGATATGAGGGTGGCCATGTTCTATCTGGTTCCAATGTCCCAGTGGATGGCACATCCCATTAGTATATAAGTGTGGTTGTTTAGGAATAAAATCAAACTTTTTTCTTCCAAAAAATTAGAATTAAAAAATGGAAAGGTGCCCCCAAAACAGTGTGAGGGGAAGATGTTAGCATTACTTTAAGCAGATGACTGCCCACCTTTATGCTCCCTCTGTCACACCCATGGCCGAGTGAGAACACCCAGCAGGGCGTGAGCGGCCCGCTGGGGATCTGGGGTGGGCATCCGGGGAGCACAGACAGAGACAGCGGTAGCAGAATGAATAATGGATCAACTTTGAATGTCAAGTCGAGAAGATTTGATGCTGCGTCAGATGTCAGGGGGATGGGAAGCAAAGAACCCAAAGGGCTTCTGGGGGCCACAACACATTGGTTTGGGAAGACAGCGAGCGTGAGGCGTGAGCCATGACTCCGTTTTTCTTCTTCACAATGGAGATGTGTCCATTAGATGTCCAGAGGCAGTGGACAGATGAATCAGGAGTGTCGGAGAGAGGGTGGGCTGTGCACTGGGGGTGAAGGGGTTGGTCTTCCCCAACTTGAAGGCTGCATGGCATCCCCCAAGGAAGCATGGACAGAGAGGGCATCCCCGGGCACCCCAATGCTGGAGTCCAGCAAAGGGGGCAGAGAAGGAGGCCTGTGGGAACCTAGAAGACGATTGGGTCACGGCCAGCAGTTTCCAGCAAACAGTCCTGGCCTCTCACTGCCTAATCCCCGGGGCTCAGGATACGGTCCTGCAGAGCAGCGCCCACTAAACACCTGCTTAAAGAACAAACATTTGTCTTTAAGCTTGCAGACAAGAAAAATGGCGAGCATCAGGAACCCTCATGCAATCACTAGGGACAAGTCACACCAAAGCAGGTCTTCATTTGCTTGTTAGATCAAACCATAGAAGGAGACAGGCAGAGGGTACCCCAAATTCCAGCAAAGTCAGGAGCTGGACGGTGCCCGGGAGTGAGGAAGAATGTGGCGAGGGTATGCTGATCAGCAAAGAGACCGGGGTACACACGGCCCGTTCCCGGACCTGCCTGTGTGTATGTGTGTGCACACATTTATTTTTACTCTTGATCTCAATGTTATATAAATAATATATACACAATTATTTTTTTAAAAGGCTCCTGATCTCTTTCTTCTATCTTTAGAACTGGCAGTATGACATTCTTCCAAGATCTCTGACCCTCCTACCCTCCTCTTGTAATGGACCCTATAAAATATATCAGCTGCTTTCCTAGGGTTGCTGTCGTAGGCTCCCCAGACCGGGTAGCACAGAACAGCTGAAAGACGGTCTATCAGTTCTGGGGCCGGAAGTCCCTAGTCGAGGTGTCGAGGTGTTGGCGGGGCCACGCTCCCTCCCAAGACCCCAGGTCCTGGCCTCTCTCCTAGCTTCCAGGGACCTCATAGACCCATGGCCTGGTCCCAGGATCACTTCCCAGCGCCCTCCCTCTGTGTGGGTCTGTCTCTCCATGTCCAGATGTCCCCTTCTTTTTTTTTTTTTTTTTAAGATTTTATTTATTTATTTGAGACAGAGAGAATGAGAGACAGAGAGCATGAGAGGGTCAGAGGGAGAAGCAGACTCCCTGCCGAGCAGGGAGCCCGATGCGGGACTCGATCCAGGGACTCCAGGATCATGACCTGAGCCGAAGGCAGTCGCTTAACCAACTGAGCCACCCAGGTGCCCCAGATGTCCCCTTCTTATAAAGACAGCAGTCATATTGGATTAGGGGCCCACCCTCCTCCAGCATGACCTCATTTTAACTAATTATATCAACTTCAATAACCGTATCTCCAAAGAAGGTCACGTTCTAAGGTGCTGGAGGTTAGGACTTGAACATGACATTTGTGTGTGTGCACACGGATGTGTGCACGCACTTGTCCACATATAAACACATCTACCTATCTACCTGTCTATCTATCCATCATCTGTCGTTTTTACCTTGACTCGAGTGAAGATGCCGAGGTGCTGAAGGCGAGCTTATCAACCGTTCGGGAGACATGTCTGGCTGAACAGAGCTACGTCTGGATTCGAGGTAGACCACGAAAAAACACCCGAATGAACACCAAGTTTCCTGGAGGGGCCGTAAAGATTCTGTGCGTGCTCTCAAAGGCCAGCTGGCTGCATGGGGACCGAGGTCCAGTCTGGGAAGATGAGAAAGTTCTGGAGACGGGTGGTGAGTGTGGCCGCTCCCCAGGGTGAGTATTCGAGGCCTCTGAACGGCACACCTAGAAAGGGTTAAAATGGTAACTGTTACGCAATGTATAATTTACTACAATTATTTTTTAAAAGGGGGGAAAAGTCAGTTGGCTAACTGCAAGGCGGGGTCCTGGATGGGGTCAAGAAACAGAAAAAGGGCCTTAGTGGAAAAACGGGCGTAGTCCAAATCCACAACAGAGTTTTACTGATGGGGGTATATGGATGTTGGTTCCCAGCTGTGAAAATAAAGGTGGGGGTGTATGATGTTGGCTTTGGGGGAAGCCGGGTGAAAGGTGTATGGGAAGTCTCTCTAGAATCTTCGCAGGTTTTCTATAAAATTCTAAAAGTTTCCTAAGAGGGACGCCTGGGTGGCTCAGTCGGTGAAGCGTCTGCCTTCGGCTCAGGTCATGATCCCACCAGGGTCCTGGAATCGAGCCCCGCATCGGGCTCCCTGCTCAGCAGAAGCCTGCTTCTCCTTCTGCCCCTCACCCTGCTCGTGCTTCCTTTCTCTCTCTGTCTCAGATAAATGAATAAAATCTTAAAAAAAAATAAAAAATAAAACTTTTCTAAAATGAAGCTAACAGCCAAAGACAGCAAAACTCAAGACTACATGGGTGTATACATTTGTCAGACCCATCAAACTATATACTTAATATCTGTGCATTTTAATTTATGTAGCCTATATCTAAATTTTTAAAAAGATTTTATTTATTTATCTGAGAGAGAGAGAGAGCACAAGCAGGGGAAGTGGTAGGCAGAGGGAGATGGAGAAGCAGGCTCCCCGCTGAGCAAGGAGCCCGACATGGGACTCGATCCCACGACCCTGGGACCATGACTTGAGCCGAAGGCAGATGCTTCACCGACTAAGCCACCCAGGTGCCCGTAGCCTATACCTTAATTTAGAGATACCCAGCAAAAGTCACCTGATGGAAAACATCCATCAGATTGGCCCAGAGAGTCCACATTTTAAAAATGTATCTAAAGGAAATATTTTGGGTTGTGCTTCAAGACGTAGCTGCAAGGATATTCAACTGAGTGTTGTTTATAAAAGCAAGACACGGGGAGATGATGCAAATGTCCTGTGGCAGGAGTTTTGGGTAATGAAATACGGGTGATATTTAGAATATTTGGCCACCTGATAAAGCCTGAGCACTGAGTGGACAAGTACCTGAGAGGGGGATGTCAGACCAGCTCTTGGTCGCAGCTGAGCCTCTGCCTACCGTCTGGCACACTGCATGGGGCACTCTAGCTCCGGGCTGGCAGATGCACACTACCTCAGGAGAATTTCCTGGAAGCCTTGTGGAGGGCCTTCCATCAGACTCATCAGGTCCAGCTCCAAATCGCCAACAGGGCTGCTGAGGCCTAAGTCAGAGAATCCAGAGCGAAGTTTAATTCCTAAAATTATGTTGGTGTTTGCACACCATGTTCGTGGTCGCCAAAAGGTGCAAGCAACCTAAAGGTGTCCATCCATGGATGAAGGATACACACGGTGTGGTCCATCCACGCGTGAGAACACACTCCAGCCTTAGAAAGGAAGGGACCCTGACACCTGCCACGACGTGCAGGGACCCCGAGGACACTGTGCTCAGTGAGAGGAGCCAGACCCAGAAGGACACATCCCGCAGGACCCCACTCCCAGGAGGTCCCCAGAGGAGTCCCGTCCACAGAGACAGAGAGGAGAGGGTGGGAGCGGGGGCTGGGGCAGGGGGTGGGGAGTCCGTGCTTCGTGGGGACAGAGTCTCCGTGTGGGGAGATGGAACGTTCTGGAGACGGAGGGTGGGGGTGCTGCAGGACAGGGTGAGTGTGCTTCATGCCGCTGAGCTGTGCGCTTAGAGATGGTTATGGTGGTGACTTATGTGTATCTTACACAATAAAAATATCAAGAGTTCTGATCTGGTTTTTTGTTTGTTTGTTTGTTTTATTTATTTGAGAGAGACAGAGATAGTGAGATAGAGAGCACAAGTGGGGAGGAGAGGGAGAAGCAGGCCCCCCCCAGAGCAGGGAGCCCGATGCGGGACTCGATCCCAGGACCCTGGGATCATGACCTGAGCCGAAGGCAGACGCTCAACCGACTGGGCCACCCAGGCGCCCTGTTTGTTTGTTTTTTAAAGACTAAAAAGAAGGAAAGCAAAGAATATCAGGGTCCAACTCCGCAGAGGCCAGCCTTTTTGATCTGGCAAGTAAGGACATTAGTAAACAAGAAGGGGCACACTGCTGCCTGCAAGTACAGAGACAAGCCCCCCGTCCCCCCCAGACTCTGAGTCCCGCTGGGGCCACAGTGCTGAATTTGTGGGCCGCCACATTGCAGGCCATGGGTGCCCAAGAAACCCGGGATTGTGTGCGGGCACGAGGAAGGCTGGGGGCCGCCAGGAGCCCCTCCGCGCTGCCCCCCCTGCAGGTGAAGCCTCCTCCCACTCGGGCTCCTCCCAGCTCCCCGGGCTCCACCCGAGCCCGCTCCCGGGCAGAGCTCACATTTAACCAGCACGCCCAGGGTGGCCAAACCAGGTGCGCAGGTATGAAGGAGCATACCTGCCTGGCAAATCATTGCCACCTGGAGCGCCCGGAAGCCTCTCGTAGGACAGCCCCCGAGCATCACAGGAGTCCTGCAGCCTCCGGATCCACAGTGGCTGGGGAGAAGCCCAGCCTCCGGTGCCTCGGGGGCTAGGGCAGCACCCCCCCACCCCCGTAGGCTGTTGAGACTTGGCCCACAAGGTGGAGGAAGAGGGTTTTTTTCTGGCACAGCTTGCGGTCCCTTACTGCACCCCGCCGCTCAGTATTCCTATCTGTGCAATGGGCCTTGCAGCTCGCCACTCCCGGAGGACGCCTCCCTCTGGCCTCTCTCCCCGCCTGCGCCCTGGTCTCCTGGACGCCCCTGCACTCCCAGGCTGGACGAACACCCCAGGGCCTCTCAGAACCTGGACAGAGGGCTCCAAAGCCGGGGGGCCAGCCTGCCTGCCTTTGGGGCCTGGCTCAGAGCTCTGTGTCTGCCAGTCTCTCCCTGGCCTGGCCCCACGTTGTAAGAATTTGCTGAGGGCCGTGGGTCACATGAGAGAGGCTGATTCCTCCCCCCCCAGACCCCCCCTTACAAAGGGTGATGTCTGGGGACATCAGTAGTTGTGACACTAGGGGGTACTCCTGGCATCGAGCGGTTGGGGCTGGGGATGCTGCTGAACCCCCCATTCCATGTGCTCAGGACAGGCCCCCCCTCCCCGAGAATGATCAGGCCCCAGATGGCCACGGTGCCGATGGGGAGAAAGTCTGGCCTGGGTCTAACTTCAATCCTGCCTACTGCCAAGCGTGCCCCTTGCTTCTCCCTCTCTGTGCTCTGCAGGGAAGGAAAACTTGCCCCATGGCTCAGGACAACCCAAGACTTGAGCCATCCCGCTGCCCACTGCCCCGGCCGCCCTAGGCAGCCGGTCTCCACTCAGGGCCTCAGCTTTCCATCTGGGCAATGGGCCTGAAGCTGGATAACGAGGGAAGCCTCAGAGATGGTCCCCGGGGGTCGGCTTCGCCTGTGGGACCCCAAAAGGACCAGGCCAGTCCTGGCCCTGTGCCCCCAGCCCGGCCAGAGACGGAGAGCAGAGGAGACCAGACCGCGGGGGTGGGGGGTGGGGGGGGGACGGGAGAACACTGCTGCATTTCTGGTCCGAGTTCTTTCTTTTTTTAAAATCACCGCAGTTGAAGGAGCGACTCCTCCCTCCGTCCTGCGCCTGCCACGTGGGCCACCCAGCAGCCGCCCCTGTCCCCCGGCCCTCCCTGGGCTGGGCCGGCAGCAGGAGCTTTGGTTTCACTTTGGTGCCACCGGTTTCACTTTCGGGCAGGAGAAGAAAAGAGAGAGGCAGAGCGAGGGATGGAGAGCGCACAGGAGGCTCCGCCAGCCACAGGGTCAGCCGCCTCGGCCACCGCAGTCCCATCCCGGGCGGGGGGGGGGGGGGGGCTGCCTCCTGACCTTCCTCCTGGCCCGGGGATTCTCGTCTCTTTCAGAGTCAAGGTCAAGGGGTCAAGGTCAAGTTCGCTAAGTGACTGTGGGCGGGGCAGGGCACCTCCTCCCTCTGGGCTCCTTTCCCCAAACCCACCCCCTTGAAAGTGGGGCTGAGAGTCACTCCACCAGCCAACATCAAGGACGGTCCCACTGCATCCCCAGTGGGAGCGGGTGGGGCAAGGTGCAAGGCAGAACAGATGTCGGGTCAGTTGACTTCCCCCCGCAAGGGACCCTTTGGCCCAGAAACCACTAGGAAGGAGGCTCCATGTGGTCCGAGTCTGGGCCTGGATGTGTGTGTGTTGCGGGGGGGTGTGGGGGGGGAGACGACAGTGTCCCTGAGGCCACCTGCCATAGCATCTGTCTGGCAGAACCAGGCTGGAAGCCCAGCTGCTCTGCTGGCTTTCCGGCACACCTGCCCAGCTCTGGGACTCGGTGTTTTCATCTGTGAAATGGGCGTGGCCTTGTTGCTTAGCCCCATGCGCCCCCCCCCCCCTCCTTGGGGCGCCCTGCTGCCCTCGTGCAGAATGGGGGTCCACTGCCTTCTGAGCCTGAGAGCCACGCCAGGGCAGCAACCGGGCCCCGTGCCCGTCTCCGCAGCACAGGATCAGGGCCTGGTAGAGGACTCGCCAGACAGGACCGGGGAGTCACCCGAGGCATATTTCAATAACATGGCGCGGGCAAGATAGACAATGTGTGTGCCAATGGGACAGAGTGGCTTGTTTTTTTAATAACAGCTTTATTGAGATATTAATTCACCCACTTCAAGTGTATAATTCACTAGTTGTTAGTACGTTCACGGAGCTGTGCAACCACGACCACTCTCTAATTCTGGAAAGTTCCATCGCCCCAGAAAGAAGCCCCATCCCTTCCCCTCCTGCAGACCCTGGCCCCCACGAGCCCCCTTCCCGTCCGCAGATGAGCCTGTTCCGGACGTGTCACCCACGTGGACTCACACCCGCGTGGCCTTCCGTGTCTGGGTCCCCCCCTGAGCGTCGTGGGCTCGGGGTCCGTCCCCGGGACAGTGTGTGTGGGGGCCTGTGCTCGTGGCCGAGGGACGCTCCCGTGCGTGGGGGACACACTGTGTGTATCTGCTCTTCAGCTGATGGGCATCTGGCCTGTTTCCAGCCTGGGCTCCGGTGAATCACACTGCTGTGAATGGGGGCAGGTGTTACGGTGACCACAACGTGTTGACTAGTGTGTCTCCACCCCAGTAAGTGATGTTTGGGGGCCCTGTGTTTTGTGGGGTAACAAGCACCATAATGTGCAGAGAGAGGAGGGGCAGCCCGCGGAGGGGCTCTGGCACCCAGGCTCTCTAGGTCTCTGCTGGGCTCCGGGAACCCCTTCCCCACCCCCTAGGTTGGCCCAGTGGTGAACCCGGGACTCCCCCAGAGGCCCGCAGAGGCTTCCACACACTCAGGGGCAGCCCTCAGATGCTGGCTGACAGAGCGCAGGGGGCCAGGCGGGCTGGGAACACAGGTCTGGAACGCGGTCCCTTCCCTCTAAAGGGAAGGACCACTGGGCTGCTGTGCGCAGGGAAGGGAGGGGAGAGGCAGGGAGGGGAAGGAGGAGTCACACAGGGAGCCACTCCCTCCTCTTCAATGTGGGGTGAAGACAGGAGACAGCAAAGCTAGGGGTTCTTTCAAGCAACCCTCCTGACCCCCAACCCCAAGACCCCCGGCCTCGGCCTTGCCAACGCACCTCCCAGGTCCTGGTGCTGGGATCCCACCCCCCTGCAGATCAGCCAGAAAGCCAGCCCAAATCCAGGTGTCATCCATGGGGAACCAAGTCCACTGTCTGCTCATGGGCCCAGTGGGGAGATGTCCGTTCCAACCCTCTGCCTGCTTTTTAATTGGGGCGCTTGTCTTTTGGTTGCTGAGCTGTAAGTATTCTTTATACTCTGGACCCTAGAGCTGTCTCCCACTCTCTGGGTTGTCTCTTGATGGGGTCCTTTCATGCACCCGATTTGAGCAGTCCAAGCGCACCTATGTTTTCCTTTGCTGCTTGTGCTTACATGTCGTGTTGAAGAGCCCACTGCCAGGTCCGAGGCCAAGAAGATGGGCGGTGGGAAAATCCAACAAGCAGCGATGCTGAAGGTTCACTGGAAGGTCTGGTGGCCCTTGTTGGGGAGGGGGTGGGGAGCAGGCTGCCCTGAGCGGTGGGGGGGGATGTTTGTCCTGAGCCTGAAGTTTGAGCAGGAGTTGGGGCTGGAGAGGGGTGATGACAGAAGCTTCCAGAACAGGGAGCAGCAGGTGCACACAGGGAGGGAGGCGAGAGTGAGAGTGAGAGATTTGCACTTCCCCTGCGCCCCTCCCCTTCCTCCCCTCTCCTCCCCACCCCATGACCCCTGGGCAGCCCCTGCGCCTGCACCCTGGGTCCCAGGGCCCAACAGACATGGGGGTGGTGATGTGACTGTGTTTAGAAACCTGGGTCCCGGGGCGCCTGGGTGGCTCAGTTGGTTAAGCGACTGCCTTCGGCTCAGGTCATGATCCTGGAGTCCCGGGATCGAGTCCCACATCAGGCTCCCTGCTTCTCCCTCTGACCCTCCCCCCTCTCATGTGCTCTCTCTCATTCTCTCTCTCAAATAAATAAATAAAAATCTTAAAAAAAAAAAAAGAAACCTGGGTCCCTGTGAAAAAATCCTGTCACTGGAAGAAAGGAGATGAGGGTCAGGGCAGGGGGGTGGCGAGTGGCCCCTGCATGAGCTTGTACGTGAGCGGAGGGGGTGACTGCAGCCACACAGAGAGTTACAGGGGTGAGGGAAGCAGGGGTGGCCTTCCTGAGAAGATGAATTCTGAGCAGCTGCCCACCCATCAGTGAGTAGGAGCTAGGCAGGTGCAGAGGGAACAGAGTGTGAAAAGGCTCAGAGGCGAGCAGAACCGGACATGTGCAGGGAGTGGACAGCCGAGCCAGGTGGGCTTGGTTCTTTGGGGGGCAGGGGGCACCCAGGACAGCTTCTCAGGGTCCAGGCTTTACCTCCACCCAGCCAGGGCCTCTGTGGAAGAGACAGATCTAAGGGCTGGACCCCGGGCAGGCCATGTGGGGGTCTCCAGGCCACGGCCTTGCCCTGCCCTTTAGGACCCAGCTCTGTGACGTTCTTTGCACTCCAAGGTCTGCTTCCCTGAGGCCCCTCATTGATGCCTGGACGTGCATCCCCGCATCGCTGGTGTGGCCCCCAAGAGGACAGCCACAGTCAGGGCTAGACCCCCGTGTGGGGCAATCTGTACGTCCTGCTCCTTATTAACTCAGCTTCCTAAACCTGTTTGTCTGAGGTTACTGCCTTGGCTCGCGGTCGGCAGCTGTCCCTGGCACAAACTACTAGTTTCTTAGCCAGACACCCAACTGACCTGGCTCCCAGCGTGGCCACCACCCAGTCCTGCGCCCAAGGCCAGTGGGGGGTTGAGTGCTAACAGGCTTCGGTTCCACCTGGTGGCCAACGACCAGGCCCCTTTATTTCCCACTGCACCACCAGAAAGGGTCAACACCAGGCATAGGGGGGTCCCCTGACTCCCTTCTGAACCCAGGTCCCTTCCCATATCCAGGGGGGTGGTCACTGCTCCACTGGATGGCTGTTAAGTATTTTGAGCCCCATCCCCCCTCCCCAGGCCGGTGGATCTTCTCCAGGGCCCATGTTCTGTGGCCCCACTGCCAAGCCTTGGCCTCCGCGGGTTCCCCTGCTGGGGATGCCCCCTGCCCGAGGGCCCTTGGTGACCCTCCTTCACAGGCGGTTCTCGGCGAGAACACCCAGTCCATGGGGTTCTGCCTCGCTTTGCCTTTAGCCTTAGGGGCGCTGTGAGTTCTGTTCAGCTCTATGGCCAGGCTGCGGACCCTGCAGCGGGGCATCAGTGGATTGAAAAGACAGCGACTGAGTCAGGAGAAAGCGTGGCTTTGGCGACGGCAGGATGGCCAGCGTTTGTCCTGGGGGAGGTGGGACCCTCTGGGTGGGCCCCATGTCACCTTGGGCAAGTAGCCTAGCGTCTCCGGGGGTCAGAGACCTGTGCGGCCCACAATACGGGGTGTGGCCGGGGTAGAGAGAGAAGGGATTCGGGGCTGCTCCAGAGAGGATCTGCTCTGTAGGCCTGGGAGGACCCCCTCTGCTGGTGGGGCGGGGAAGGAAGGGGGGGGCTCCCAGGGGGCATGGCCTCCCTTGAGGCTGCTGAGCCAGGGGGAAAGTGGTGTGGGTCCTGTAGCCACGGGGTGGGCGTCCCAGGGGAGGGGGCAGGGCTGTGGGCCGCAGTCCCTCCCTCACCCGAGGCCCCCGGTTCTCCAAGGGCTGCTCTTCGGGCCTCCCTCTGTCCCCTGGGAAGCCCGGGGAAGAAACCCGAGACTGAGCCTCGGCCTCGGTTCAGGCTGTTCAGGCTGCGGTGGGGCCCAGGCCTCTCCCTCCGGCCCTCCTTCCTCCTCCTCCGGACCCAGCCCGACGTTGCCATGGGGACGGCAGACCAGGCAGGTCCTCCACCCACCTGGCCCGGGGCTGCCCCAGGCTCACACACCTGGTCAGCTCCAAGCCCGGGAGGGGCGGGGCCTGGAGGGGCCCTGCTGCTTTCGTTTTGAGGGCACCCCTTCCCCTTCCTCACCCCCACTCCACCTTGGACCCCGCTTTCTGGGAAACCCTGTGGCAGTTTCCTCTGACCTCTGTTAACCCGGAGTCCATGGCCCACAGAGGGAGGCCGACTTCCGCCTCTGACCTGAGGCTTCCTGCCTGGCACATACCTCCGCCCAGAGGGCTGGCTGAGCACCCTTCTCTGGACTCCCCACCTCCCAGAAGGTTCCAGGCCCCCTCTGCCCACATCCCTCCTGCTGCACCGTGTCCCGGACTATGGCCACAGGAAGTCCACTGGTTTGGGCAGGGAGGCTGGGACACAGATGCTCTGCCTCTTGGTCCATCAAACTGGGGTAGGGTTTAGGGCTGAGTCAGGCTCTCTGCCCTCGGCATCGTCCACGGGGGTGCTGTGGGGGTGGAGCAGCACCCCCGGCCCACCCCCTCGGTGCCAGGAGCTCCCCAGTGGACCACCACAGACGTCCCAGATGTGGCCCAGCGTCCCCTGGGGGCAGGGTTGCCCCAGGTGAGACCCCTGGGAGGCCACACACATTTAGATACACACGCTGAGGGACATCTGGCTGGCGGTGGAGTGCGCGGCGCTTGACCTCGTGAGCTTGAGCCCCACCTAGAGCTTACTTAAAAATAAACACACAGAGTGGGAGGGAGAGAGGGGGTGACTCATAGACACCGGGGTCGCCTGGTTTGTACCCCGGGGGCTTTACTCTGGGGTCCAGCACAAGCAGGGGCTGGACTCATTTTCTTTTCCAAATAATTAACGCGGGGTCTCCCCCCCACCGCCCCACTGCAGCCATTCCGGATCCTTCTCTGCAGGCGTCCAGGGCGCTGTGGGGGGCTGAGGAGCCTCTCTGGCCCCCACCCAACAGATGCCAGGAGCACCCCCCGTGTGACCACAGACATCTCGGACATGGCCCTGTGTCCCCAGGTTGAGACCCAGCGGGCTGACAGCGGAGCAGGCTTGGGCCTCTGCTGCCCAACGCGGCCCCCGGCCCCGGACACGTGGCCACGCTGGGCTGAGGTGCGCTGCGAGGGCAAAAGACACGCCGGATTCCAAAGGCTCCGTGGAAGAAGACACAAAGAACGTAAAAGACCACACTGCTAATTTCTCATATTGGTTACAAGGCGAGAGGGTAGTATTTTGCCTCTGTTGGGATGAATAAAACACGCCATCGCATTACCTTCACCTGTGTCTTTCCCTGTCTTACACGCAGCGCTGGCCCGGCGGTGACCTGGGCTGGGTCTGCAGGCTCATGCCCTGCGCTCCGCCCGGGCCACCCCGCCGAGCTCGCTGCGGGAGGGGAATGCGGGTGGGCTTTCCTGGGGGAGGGGGGTGCACCACCAGGCCGTCTGGTGAGCCGCTCAGGACTCCGCGGCACAAATGGTGCGGAAGGGAACCAGGCGGGGACGGGGCCCACCCTCCGGGGACGCAGGGCACAGGATGAGAAAAGCTGGCGCGGACAAGACACTCGGGATCTTCTCCCAAACCAAGCGCAGGAACAAAAAAGCAAAGACAACACAAAACAAACGAAGAACCCAACCAACGCTCAAGACCCCAAAGCTCGGATGCCTTTCCTGATTGATTTTGTTTGGACAGAGAGGTCAGAAAGATGGGGTGTCCGGGGGTCACAGGTGTCGTGTCCGCAGAGGCCCCCGAACACGGAGGCGGGGTCTTCGGGCTCCCATACTTGGTGGCATCGGGATTCTTCAAGAGGAGCCGAGAAACCTCAACCCTCCCGCACAAAACGCTCTGTATCTCCTAAGGGCCACCTTCTGCTGACCCCATGTCAGGAGACCCCAAAACCAACAGCTCCTACGCAACTCAGGAGGAGCCTGCCCCTTCGCAACAGAGCCTGTCAGCAGGTCTGTCTGGCCGACGGGAAAGCCGGGTGTGTGCAGGGGAGACACCGGGAGGTGCTGGCCTAGGTCCCCAAGGCTCTGGTGAGTTCCTGGCTTCCCAGGAGCCTGGTCTGGGACAGACAGGGAAGAGAAAGAGTCCGCTTCTCTGTGGTCCGGCCCTGGGACACCGAGCAGCAGAGGCCTTACCCCACCGATTCCAAATCCTCCCCGATCCCTCAGGACCCAGTCACCGTGGTCTCTTACTCCTTGAAAATGGCAGCCCGTTACCAGAGGCTCGGTGGCCGTGGTGTGTGTGGGACAGGCCCCAAGATGCGGCCCATCGTGGTGGCCCGTGTTGGGCCCCGCCGCCCAGACGCTGACCCACCTTCCCGGCCCCATAGAGCGACAGCGGCGGATTTCGGGGTATCTGCTTTATTCTCTTCTCAATAGGTGAGACTTTGGGAACTAGAAATGGTGGAAACCCAGAAAGCCGGTGGAAGGAGCCAGCAACTCGTCTCCTCTTTGGCGTCCACAGGAAAAAGCACAGGAGACTGGGAGGGCGGCCTCCAGAAACCCAGGGCTGGCCGCCTGCCGTGCCCGCAGAGCAGCCGAGTCCCGCGACCCGCCGCAGCGTCCAGGGGGCGCTCACAGCCCCGCCATCTTCAGAGCTGGCAGGGAAGCCTCAGAGGCGGCCCGGCCCTGGGTCCTGGGGCACGTGCACATCCAGATGGACACGGGAACTGGGACCACCTCACCCTCACCGTTTCCTTTCCCAGCAGCTGGTGCTGACCTGCCAGAGGGCCTGAGGGATGCGCCCTGGGCAGTCACTTCCGATTCTCTGGGGGAGCAGGGGGAACATGAAGAGCCACCTGCCTGCATCTGCCAGCCCGCAGGCATGGGGACAGCACAGGCCCATCTGCTGGATCTGCGGGGCTTTTCGACCACACCGACAGCCTGGAAGCCCACTGCTCCCTTTCTGCCAAGTGTCAGCTCAGCAACTGCCACCAAGAGTTAGAAGTGTCTGTCCCCTGCAGCACAGGAAGGGGTGAGCAGGTCCCTCCTGGGGGTAGGTCACAGGCTGCTGAGCACAGGCAGGTCAGCGGCATGACCAGAGGGAGGGAGTGGACCCCATGACCACCAGTGGGCCCTGGGGACCACCTCCAGGGGTGAATGTCGGGCGTCATGCGAGGGACGACATAGGAGCGTGGGGCGGCGGCACCTCCCTTTCTTTTGGTGAAAGACACCAAGGTCTAGAGGTTCCCTGAGGCTGCATCCCCAGTTCCTGGTGTCCCCCCTACCCCACCGCTCTGCCCCAGGTGGGCGGTGGGCTCGGGGCTGGGACTGCCAGCCCACCCCCCCACTGAACAAACAGAACAGGAAGTACAACGGGCACAGTTTGCTTTTTCTTTCCCTGTTTTGTTTTAAACCTAAGAAGCAGGTCCGAGAAGACACCGCGAGCAGCGTCACCCTCCCCAGGGACCGGAGGCTCAATGTCCACCGCGGGGTGTGCGGGCAGCTCCGCGGAAAGCGGAGGGAGAGGCGGGCCGGGCCGGGGGAGAGGAGGCCCTGGCCTGTCCTGGGCAGGAGGGGCGGGGCACGGGTGGGACGGCGGGCAGGTTGCCCATGGGACCCCATCACACGGCGGTGCGCGTGGGTGTGCTGGGCTGGTTCAGCCGCAGCGTTTTACACAACCAGCCGGCAAAATCCACTTCTTCCACCTCGGACCGCTTGATGAAGGTGTGGCTCTGCAAGGGGAGGAGACGCGTGTCAGGAAGGAGCGCGGCCCGGCAGGCCAAATGGCGCCAAGCCTGAGCGGGAGGTGATGCTGTGCTCACCAGGCCCAGGTCACCACCTGGCCCCGCCAACGTGGGGCCGGTCACACTCTGAGGGGCTGAGCAGTGTCCCCAGCCGCACTCCCTCGACGCCCAGAGCACCCCCATCGTGAAGCCCACAGACGTCCCCAGACACCGCCCTGTGTCCCCTGGGGACAGAGTCGCCCCTGGGTGAGAACATCGGATCTGGAACAAAAGAAGCCTCCGTGAGGCCAGGAAGTCCCCGACTCGTTCCGTCTGGTGTGGCAGCCACTGGCCACGTGAGGCTCCTGAGCCTCGGACGTCGGCTCCTGGGGCTGAAGAAGAGAAGCGCGCGTTCCGTTTCAAGTATCTGAGATCAGCACATGGCTGGTGGTTCCCGTCCGGGACGGCGTGGCAACAGAGGTTCCTGGTTGAAGGCTGGGGGGCGTGAGCAACGCTGTCCCCACAGGGTGTGCGGGGGAGGGGCGGTCCTGGGGGCTCGGGGTGCACGGGAGGAGGCCTGGTCCCCCACAAGATGCCCAGGCGGGGGGGCAGGAGACGCCATCCTCACCTTCCCAAGAGTGAGCACAGGCTTGGGGGCGACAGGACAGAGGGCCAGACTCCCATGGTCTGGGGCAGCAGGCCCCACAGAAAGTGGTTTAATTGGGGCAGAGACCTGGGGGCCCCACGGGGACCTCAATATCAAGGAGCTTGTCTAGATCACAAATCTGTACATCTTACACCCAACAAGCATTTGTAACATCACACGAACACTCTCTACGGCGGACACAACAGACTCTTGAAGAACCAGGGCACGCAGACCCTTCCCACATGGTGCTCTCCGCGCCCACGACCGGGAGACGCTGGCTGTCACCGAAACTAACGGAGGGGCGCCTGGGGACACCTCACAGGAGGCGCCGAAGCGGAGACCCCAGGATGGGGACAAGCCAGTCGAGAGGGGCAAGGGCCGTGTCCCCCAGGGAGCAGGCCTGTCCTTTGCAAAGGCCCTGAGGTGGAGGCTCTTTGGAGGAGGCAGGAAGGCCGCGGCCCCCTTACTGGAAAGGCTGAGTTCTGACAATGAATAGAGGCTCTAGTTCTGCCGTTTGCATGCCCGAGACGTAGGACTGGTGCCCGTGACTGTCACGGTCTCACGTCGTGGGGGTGTGTGAAGGGTAGGCTACTGCAGGCATGGCAGGGGTGTGGAGGGACGAGAGCCGGCAGTGGAGGGGGCTGAATGCGCCAGCGGTCTTGCATTGCTAGAGGAAAGGGAGTCTCCACGCCCACCTTGGTTCTCAAGGACATCAGACAGTGTGGACTTACAGGGGGGCTGGTAAGCCCAGGTTTTCCCAGCCTGTGGGGCCCTACCACTCTCAGTTAACACCCCTGACCACGGGCACGGATGGGCCATCCCGTGGCTCCAGGAGCCAAGGGAACCACAGCTGCTCTAGATCCTCCCCACTAATGAAGCCAGGAGACCACAGGGGCTCTCTGGCGGGACATGTGGCCCAGGATGCAGAGTCGGCTTGAGAGCTGGCTGGGGTCTCCCCGAGGTGAGCCCGTGCCCCTGCGATCACTCACCATGAGCATCTTCAGATCCGCTCGCTCTGCTGGGTTCTTTATTAGGCTGGAAAGGAAGACAGAGGGTGGGGGAGACAAGGCAGGGCAGTTAGCCAGTGGCCACAGGGACTTGGTTTTGAGCCGTCATCGGTCAGCCCCGTCCCTGCGCCTGGCCCATCTGAAACCGGACGCAGCAAGAACAGAACCCGCTCTGCTGTCCCTTGGGTGTAAGGGCAGGATCCCCGGGGAGGGAAGGGTAAGGGTCTGAGACCAGGACAAGAGGGAAGGGGAAAGGCTGAGGGGACCAGCTGGCCGCTGCCGGGTCTGAGGCCCAGCGCAACCGCACTGCTAATAACCCCCTAACCTGGGAGTCTGAATGTCAAAATGGAACTTTCTCCTTCAAAAAAGCAGAACTGCCCCTAAAGACTTGCTCAAACCGGCCTGAGGCCAAACGGTGGCTGTTCAGAACCAAAAGAAAATGAGAGGGGTAGAGAAACATTCACCCAGATCCCTGGATTCATGCCGCACACACTGGCCAGTGGCTGTGCAAAGGGCCGGTGGTGTGGGTCTGCTGCTGTCTGTGATGTACTCCCCAGGCTGACTCCACCCGCCCTGACATGCAACACGGCCCTCGAGGTGAGGGGTGGCCCCGGCCCCTCCTGTTGCAGAGCCTGCGCGCCCCAAGCCCCGCTGACGCACCGAGAGCAGCTGACCGCTTGCCAGAACCCGACTTGGAAGCCTTGTTGGGAAGCTGGTGGGTTACAGGGCTTGACGGCTTAGGAAACTGGGACGCCTGCTGGCGGAAGGCAAGGCAGGAATCCTGGTTTGTTCTGGGCTTTGGGGACAGGATGGGGACAGCACCTGGACACCGCGACTCAGTAGCCTTGGAAAGGGAACCTACTGGGTTCTCAGGTGAGCTCCAGGTGCCCCCAGATGCCGCTGATCCCAGCAGAGGGGCCCGGCCCAGGACCAGGAAGGAAGTGTGCATCTGGGCCAGCGGCCGGGGTGTGGGCAGCCGTCCCGGGAGGCAGGTGGGGCCTCTGACGGCCTGGCACCACGCCCCGGGCCGCCCTGAGACTGTGGCACCTTACCATTTATTTACAAACTCCTGGAAGTCCTGGGTGAAGACGCCGCTGGGCAGCTTGGGAGGTGGCTGTGGGAGAGAGCAGAGGTGGGGGTCGGATGCTCGAGGATGGCCCTCGAATCACGGGGAGAAGGTGCTTCACGGCCCTGAACCCATGAGGACAGCACTTTTTGGGGATCCTCAGAAGGCACCTCTCCTGGCCCCAGTCCCTTCACCTTGCTGGAGGGGGAGCCCCCCCCCACCCCATACCCGCCTTCTGGCAGCTTCCCCACAGGCCCTGCCACCCGCCCTGCCAATTTGGTCAGGCCCTTCTGGGGTTCTCTTTCGAAAACTCTGGTTTTGGGATCACAGCTGGTTCCAGGGGGGAGTAGGACAGGGCCCATCCATTTCCAGCTGGGGGTCCGGAGCACTGGGGGGAGGGGCGCGGGGTGGGGCAACAGGTTCCAGAAGCCCAAGGAGCCTGGCCCCATATCTATGTGCCAGGGTGGGGACAGCTGTATGTAGGGTCAGGCCCCCGTCAGGGCAAGCAGTGGGCAGGCGGCCTGGTGAAACCCACGGGGCCTTCCTCCACGCAGGGGTGGGGGGTGCTGGCAGGCTCCCGGGGAGGACGTGCTTGCTGCGCCTAGGTGCGGCTGCCAGGTGCAGGGCGAGCTGTGCCAGCCCATCCTGTTCTGTCATCACCAGCCCCGCTCCGAGCCGCTCACCCCAACACTCAACCCTATACCAAGCCAGTGCCACAGGCCGCCCGGCCACCCCATTTCTCTGCCCTGACTCCGAGGGGCCCCAAAAGCACACTTTGGCCCACAGAAGGCCCAGGAAGGGTGACCCAGCCAGGCAGGGAGGGTGGGTTTCAGGGTCAGGTCCCGCTCTGCCCCTTTCCAGCTGCAGGCCCAAGGAAGCTGCTCCCATCCCTGTACATCCACAACGGAAACAGTCCCACTACCCGCTCACACGGTGGTGAGGCAGACCGGGGGGCTGGGCCCTCTGTGCCTCCTTCCCTGAACTTTCCCCGAGGAAGTGGATCACTCATGACAGCGCATGCAGGGAGTCAGATGCGCAGAGAGCTACCAGGGGCAGCTCTTGGGGCCTGGGCATGCGGCTACAGCCTTGGGGGGGGGGGGTGTCTTTACCCACACCCACACCAACACAGGGACGTAAACTCCTCTCAGGACGTGGCAGACTCGTGTGGTATGGCAGGAAGGCCACGCGCTTCTACCTGATAACTGACCGTTGAAAAGAGGTCCCTGCTCCGCCCCCCACTCTTCCCCAACAGAATCCGGTCTGCGTGCAGAATTCCCTTCCCTTGGGTAACAATTCCAAGTCCAAGAGCTTAATCCGCCCTCATGAAGATGGACCAGAGGGGCCTCCGGTACACACCTCGTTCACAATATAGTCCAGCAGCTCGAAGATGGCCATGGCCGGCCGGCTGTCCGTCCCGTGACCTGCTCGGGCAGAGACAGAAACAGAGGTGAGGTGGGCGTCTGCCAGGTACCCTTCCCCTGACACTGGCCTAAACCAGGGGAGGTGCCCTGGTGGGGTCCTTGCTGCCGAGCTCGCTTTCTTGGGAAAGCAGCTTCTCTCTGAGCCTCCGGCAAATTAACAAAACAAAGCAAAACGCCAAAATGAACAGGGGCATTTTTTGAGAAAGCACACATTTGGCACGGGGCTGCTCCCAGGCTGTGCCAAAGTCACAACCCCTGCTTTCTGGCGCACAGGCAGGGTGTGGGGGGTGGTGCTGACCAGCAGCAAGGACGGCAGCCGTGACCTTGCACGGAGCCGCGGGCGAAGGCAGCGTCAGGCCCCAATGCTGCCCAGAACAGACGACCGGCTGGGGGTAGCTGACCCCCATCTTCGACCCAGCTGGCCAGGGCCGGGTTTGGCAGCTGGACTTTCGCCTTCTGTCCCCTGTCCTGAAACGGGCACGCAGGCCAGGGCTGGGGGAGGGGCTGGCAGGCCAAGGTGGCCTGGCATGGCCCGCCGCTCCTCCCTGCTGGGACGGGGCCCCAGCTGAAGGCCCGCGATGCCATCTGGGAGCTGGTGCTGGGAGGGAAAGGGCCAGGGCCCGGGGACACAGATGGGGGCAGGGGGTTCTCCCCTCGGAGAAAATCAAGACACCCCAGCATTGTGGGTCTGCCACCAGGAAAGGAGAAGCTGAGCTTGAAAGTACTGTGGAAGCCGCCATTTGATGGCCCACGTCCATCAGCGGTGAAGACACACAACATGGTCCACCACCCACGGGGATACATGGCCATGGACAGGAGCGAGGCGCCCACACGCGCGGCCCCGGGGACGGACCCCGAGCCCACGACGCTCAGGGAGGGAACCGGACACAGAAGCCACATGGGGTGTGAGTCCACGTGGGTGACACGTCCGGAACGGGCTCATCCGCAGACGGGAAGGGGGCTCGGGGGGCCGGGGCAGGGGAGAAGGTGGGGAGTGACCGTTGATGGGGGCGGGGACGCTCAGG
>NC_058403.1:211561510-211634524 GCF_002201575.2 Neomonachus schauinslandi | reverse complement strand
CGCTCAGGGAGGGACCCGGACACGGAAGGCCACGCGGGGTGTGAGTCCATGTGGGTGACACACCCAGAACAGGCTCATCCGCGGACGGGAAGGGGGCTCTCGGGGGCAGGGGCTGGGGAGGGGGATGCGGGTGGGGAAGGGGCTTCTTTTTGCGGTGATAGACTATTCTGGAACTAGATAGTGGTTATGCTGGCACAACCTTATGAAGATACAAAATTCCACCGAATTGTACGCCTTCAACAAGGGGGCCCCGTGGAGCGTGAAGTCTATCTCAATAAAGCTGGTATCAGACAAACGCAACCCACCCGCACTCGGCCGCACACTCCTTCAGACTCACTCAACTCCCTTCCTGTCACTTGACTTAAAAAACAGAAATCGGAGTCCTAAGTGCTGCTTCCTAATTACGCTGCATCCGCCGTGACCCTTCCCCCCTCACCACCTCCAGAATGGTCAAAGGGTCAGCCTGGACCCCTCTGGCACGGGGGCGCCCCCCACCTCCCAGGGGCCTGCTGCTGGCCCCCAGAGCCCCCCAGCCTTTTGTTCCCTCCCACACTGTGTGTCAGGACTGAATCTGACAGGCCACCCAAGGAAATTCTGAGTCGTGACTTTCAGTTTCTGAAAGGACCAGCCCAAACGCAGCAGAGCACTTGCTGCCGAGTCCAGGCGGTGGGCACACGGGCGGCTCGCTGGGCAATCCTGGCAGGCCTTTCTCTATGTTTGAGCATTTTTGTGATGAAATGCTGGAAAACCCACCCAACCAGCGGCTGGGCTGAGGAGTCTGTTTCGAGAACAACACCCCCCCGACCCCCACCTGGCCACAACCCACGCAGCTGCCCTGGATGGCAGTGGCCTGGGGAGCTGTCCCCAGAAGCCTCAGGACCATTTGCGGACCGTGGAGCGCAGTTACCGTGACCCAGGGGGACAGGTGGTGCTGAGGGGGGCCGGAGGGGAGGCAGCTGCCGCCACCGGGCGCGGCTCTCCCCGCATGCGGATTACGGCCTGTCCCAGCCCAGAGTTCCAGAGTGAGGTCGTACCGCTGACAGGGCGTCCAGGGGGTTTCGGCCGTGGCGAGATGCTGTGAGGCTCTCCTTCTGCCCCGTCCACCACAGGCCGGCCAAATATGGCCTCTAGCTCCTTGGCATCTGGTGGGGGGATGGGGTACCTTCCGATGGACAGCTCCACCAGGGACAGGCCCATGCTCCAGATGTCCGACTGCACCGAGTAGTGCGTGCCCTGCAGCCGCTCTGGCTGTCGGCGAGAGAGAGCAGAGAGACGCCCCGAGGGACGCTGGGGCCCGGGAGCGCTCACGGGGTTCCCCACACAGCCCCATCTGGGCCCCAGGCCGCCCTCCAGAGACCCAGCACCTCCGGCTCGTCCCTGCCCCCGCCGCGGGACCGCCACGGCCCAGCCAGTGCTGACAACAGTGCTCAAAACCCAAATCGGCCCAGGAGGCAGCGGGGTGCCTCCGTTTCCGCGACAATCCCAAGACTAGCTTCTCAGAGTCTGCTCCTGAGATCACCCAGACGCTTCCTGAGATATCTGGGGGGTAGTTTCTTGGCTCAGAGATTGACTACCTGCTCCCCTGGACTAGTCTCTTCCTGCTAGAGGGAAGCCACCGGGCGGGCATTTGCAGAGAAAACCCTGAGCGAGGAGACAGCCGCAACTAGAATCTGGACGGAAAGGAGAAACCGAGTGGAAACAGAAAGTGTACTAGGAGAACCGCAGGCCTTGGAAAAGCTTCTGGAAAACGGAACAGCTGACAGGATGGGGGAGGGTACAGATGCCCTCACACCCAATGGACTTACAGACATGTAGGACCGAGTTCCCACAAAGGAGTTGGCCATGGAGTCGATGAGCTGCCCGCTCACCCCAAAATCGCACAGCTTAATCTCCCCTCGGGAGTTGACGAGGATGTTGGAAGGTTTCACGTCTGAGGACAGAGCCAGCAGCAGGTGAGGGGAGCCTGACCTGCCCGCCAGCTCCACCCGACCCCCAGACGCCCCCATCCGGCTCACCTCGGTGCATGATCTGGTGCTTTTCCCGGAGATACGCCAAACCCCGAAGAACCTGCGGGGGAGCCCCAGGGAGGGGTCAGCAGGGCAGTGCCGCGGGCAGACCTGAGAGGCCGCACATCTGGGACAAGCTCAGGGAGCCCACATTGAGGGCCGGGGGCAAGTGAGAAGGGTGGCAGGGACGGCCATACCGTCCCAGGCCAGTGGGCAGATGCCTGGCTCACCGGCCCTCACCACCCTGCCCCGAAGGTCACACAGGCCCAGTGGGCACTGGCTGGTGAGCACTTCTGTGCTGGGTTTACGTGGAGGCCCCGCAGACAGATGGCTGTTTCACCAAGGCTGGGTCCCTGCCACTCGGGCCGCGGGCACCCCCGACGCCTATATAGGGCAGGGAAGCACCACTCCTGTTTTATGGGCCACGAGATGCCACGTGCCAGGCCCGCAGCTGGCAGAGATGGGCGTGGGCTGCTCCGACCCTGGCCACGTGAACAGGGTGGGGTAAGAACAAACCCGGCAGAGCACATGGCCAGGAGCCACTTACCGCAATGCTGACCTTCCCCAAGATCTCCTCGGGAATTCTCTTGGCTTCTTTCAACACCTGATCCAGAGAGCCGCCATCCTAGGGTCAGCACAGGAAAGAAAAAGCAGGCCGTGCTGAGCAGTCGGCCGGGCAGGGCCTGCAGGGCACAGGAGGACTCCCAGAGGGACACCGGGGCAGCAGGTATAAAAGCGAAGCACTTCCCCGCTTCCCGGCGAGCTGCAGCTCAATTTCCTCCACAGGAAACGGAGGCCAGACCACAGCCAAACGCAACCCGCTGGCCCAGAGTGGGGCCTCCTTCGGGCCCTGCCACCTCTGGGGCCTCTACGTGGCCCATCCAGTAAGGAAGGAACAAGGGTGCCAGCATGCTCCCTCGGCGGCCCGGCCCCTCCCCCAGGTTGCCACGGCAGCAGCGGGAGGAGCGCAGCTGCTGGGCTTGCAACCTGAGCAACCGCGAAGCCTGCTTCCGGGGCCTGGGTTCTACTCCCGCCAGCCCGTGGCAGCCCCACTACACCGGGGATGCAGAGCCCGGAGGCACCAGGGCAGGAGAACGCAGGCCAAGCCGCTGCTGCCCACTGCTCCCCATTCCCCTGCCCCTGGCCCCGAGGTCCTGTGTTCGCCGCCACGCACTGGTGAGTCCTGCAAAGGATGGGATGCAGGTCCTCCCGGTCAGCTCCCCACCCCAGGCCTGGCCGCAAATCCACAGGTCGCCTGACAGCAAACCTGGAGACCAAACCCAGGCCGGGGTCCCCGCCGGGCCCCCCGGGACGCTAGGTGGACACACCGAACTGAACCTCGGAGCAGGTGCTTTCTCTCCCATGCTGCTCCAGGCCACCTACAGCCACACGGCTCCAGCCACCAGAGGAGAGGGGACGGGCCCGGGGAGGTTGGGGGGAAGCCTGCAGTCCCAGGGATGCTGGGGCCTCCTGTCTCAGCACTTCTGCCCCAACCTTGCTCAGTTAGAAAGGCCGTGGGTGGGGAGTTCTAGAAAATCCAACACCCTGTGAAGCTTCTACAACCTGCATGTGACTCTGGATTAGCTCCAGACTGAGGGTGCGGGACTGAGCACAGAGGGTGGCTGTGCCCGAGGAGAAAACCACGGGGCCAGCGTTCCTGGCTCTGCCCAGCTCCGCCTGCAGGACCAGGGGAAATGCATTCTATTCTCGTTTCTCCCCTGTATCACCCAACCTTAAAAGAATACAAAAAAAACCTTTTTAAACTATGACCCTGCTTCCCAACACAGCTCCTTTCGTTCTGAACGTTTATGGAGCTGTGATAGGTTTATATATGAAGACGTCTGGCGGGAGCGTCCACAGAGGGGCCATGATAGGCCAGGCCCTGTGTGGGGCACCTCGGTGAGCAGACCGTTCTGCGCTCTCTCTCTGGCTGGCTCTGCCCCACCCCACCCCTCGTGCCGAGCACAGATGTCCCCAACGTGGCCCAGTGTCCCCTGGGGCGGGATCACTTCCGGATGAGACCCCCAGGTCCATACTAAGAAGAGCGTGAGTTGCTCAAGTCACATCGACAGGAAGTGGTCCAGAAGATAGCACAACTGGGTCCCTCTGACCCCAAATCTCACACCCTGTGCAGTGTCACACGTTTTCATTTTGTGTATGTGTTCTAAATAGTCCGGAAATCGTGCTTTTATTAAGTTAAGTGGTACATGAATACCATTTTATAAAAAAACTCAACTGCAGGGGCGCCTGGGTGGCTCAGTGGGTGAAGCGTCTGACTTTTGGTTTCGGCTCGGGTCATGATCTCAGGGTCATAGGATCAAGCCCCCCACTGGGCTCTGTGTTCGGCGCGGAGTCTGCTTGAGACTCTCCCTCTGCCCCTTCCCCTGTTTACACACTCTCTCTCAAAACAAGAACAACTATAGGTAAGTAACACTCTCATCTCCCAAAAATTCCACTTGCCTCCCCTGAAGTGTGACTTTCAGATCCTTCTGTGTATTTGCATATGCATCCATATGCACTGGGAAACAGACTTTAGGGCTCACATTATGCATATTTTCTCCCTCGGCACATATACACCACCTCGTTTCTCCACTGCCAAGTGGCCCGGTATCGCTCTCTACCTCTCCCTTACCGGCAGATGTGTGATTTTTCACTATTACAGAACAAGGAGGCATGTGCTTCAGATGTGACTAGACCCCAAGAAGCACCAACAGGTGCCTCTGAATGGTCAGTAAGCTGCCCCCCAAGATAACCACTGTCTGCAGGGTCCATGCCTGGAGTTGCCCCAGTGATAGCCCCAGGCCCCGGGGAAACCACCGCCCGCTCTCTCTAAGCCCCAGACACTGGACCAGTGAGTTCACCCTTCTGTGCTGAGTCTGGGCTGCTCATCTCCAACTCAGGGTCTTTGCTTGCAAGCCGGGGCTGGAATCGACCAGTCAGAAACATGGGCCAATCCACACCCAAACCTGCACACAGATGAAGTCTCACCCTCTGCTCGCTGCTCCAGATGCTGCGGGAAGACTGGCTCTCCCACCCCAGCCCCAGGACTCAGGCACGGGCACCCCTCAGCTCTACAGGTGGAGGGGGGAGAACCTGGTCCCAAGTCACGCCATTAGGAGGTTAGCGGTGGAGTGCACGCCTGACCCCAGGCTGTCCCCCACTACGCCACGCAAACGAACATCGCAGAAATGTCACGCATGCACGCACGCACGGAAATGCCCTGGGCACGTGGCGCGGTTCCGGAGCGGATTAGGTGACGTGGAAACACTGTGAAGGGCGGTGGGGCAGGGGCTACCTCGCCCTTCTGGTACTTCTACATCATTTTATTCTCCTCGCCCCTTTCTTGCACGCAGCGCCCCCTCCTGGGTGCTGAGCCGCCCAGTCTCATCGCTAACTCAAGAACAACGGGCATCTGATCTTGGCGCCCGGGGAGCGCAGGTGCACGCCTCACCTGACGGCCGCCGGGCACTATTCCCTCGCTCCGCTGCCCTCCTACGCCCGGCACAAAAGCACACCAAAAAACCCAACTAGGAATTTGCAGAGGATGAGCACAATAAACCACTGGGATCACCTCCCCCTCCATCAGTGTGGCTCGCTCCTCGGGCCGACGCCTCATGCAGGAAACCCTTCAAGTTCGCTGAGAACAAAAGCAGAAGGCGGGCCAGCCTGTGACGCTCCCCCTCCTCCAGAAGCGCAAGAGGCACCTCCGAACTCCCACGGGGTTCAGGGAGAACAGGGAGGGGAGGCGGAGGGACTCCCCGTCCGGCAGGTCCCACTTCCGTCTCCCTTTGCAGGGGCAGACAGGCTGCGGTGGGGCGCTGCCGGGCGGGGGGCCTGGGGCCAGGTAGGGGCGGGAGGGGGGGGGAGAGAGGGCAGCACCTTCTCCAGGGCACGGTGACACCACGCGGCCACTCTCGATACATTCCTCACGGGCGCTTGCTCAAATTCACTTCCTGCCTCCGTTACAAAACCGTCAGGGGGGAGAGCGCCGCGCCTGTGAGGCGTAACCCAAGCTGCTGGGCCTAAGGCCACCGCATCCTGGTTTTGCAAGGGCCCCGAAGGGCCTGAGCCTGGACGGCCGGGGGGCAGGCAGCCCCGTACCTGACGAATCAGGCTCGGCACGGGGTCGGCAGCATTTCCTCCCAGGGCCCTCAGCTCTGACCACTTCTGCTTTCGCTATCCCCGATCCCACCCATTTCTGAGGTTCAAGACCAGAGTTTCTTAACAAGGGGGCTCATCAGAATCAACCATGGTGGTTTGAAACAAGATCGGTTCCTGTGTTCCACCCCAGAGCGTCTGATTCCACAGACCTGAGCTGGGGTGCAAAGCCGGGCCTCGCCTTGAACAGAGCACCCAGATCACTGCTCTCTCCTCAGGGGGTGCTTGGGAAACAGCCATCCAAGTCTCCACCACATAGGCCCTCGGGCCCAGCAATTCCACCTTCAGGACCTTATCCCACCTCTGGCCCAAGGACATTTCTCCCGCTGTCGCTCCCCACAGGTCGAAAACAACCTGTGTCTGCCACCACGAGAGTGTTCAATAAACTACCTTACAGGCACTCGCCGTGGCCGGCACACGGACGGTAGGGAAAATGACGCCAGCTCCCTGTGTGCCAGCAGGGAACGGCTTCCACCACGTATCTGGGGAGAGGCCAGGCGGGGGGGAGGGGGAGCATCTCGTGCTTAGAGAACCAAAGGATCTATGAGCACACGCTTGCACGGCACGGAGTATCTCCAGAAGGACCCCTTGGAAACAGGTGTGCTTTGCATCTGAGGACGCGGGCTCGGACGGGTGGGCAGGGAGCGCACTCACCATGTGCTCCATGCAGATGCTGATCTCACCGTCGCTGTAGAAGGCCCCGTAGAAGCCCACGATGTACGGAGAGTTACACTCGTGCAGCACCTGCAGCTCACGGATGATCTGGTTCCGGATGGCCGGCTTGATTTCCAGGTGGATTAGCTGCGGGGGAAAGCGAAGGGCGCTCACAACCAGGCCTCTGAGGGGCCTAGAAGGAGGGGCCTTTGGCCCCCTGCCCTTGATGTGCACACAGCAGCATTCAAAACTGTGCAATCCACTCCTAGGCATTTACCTAGAGGAAAAAAAAAAACCACGTCTACGCACAAACTTGCACACCTGTGTTCACGCAACAGGACTCACGATTGCCAAAGCGTGGAAGCCACCCAAGTGTCCACCTATAGGTGAACAGATAAACACGCACCCACACACACAGGCACGCTACTCCACCAGGAACAGGAGCGAGGCGTCCTTAAGAAGAATTCTCTTCCCACCCAACTGTACGAGTGCCGCCTTTCCCAGGACCCAGACCAGGGACGCCCATGACCTCGCCCCTCTCAGCGGGGGTCTGCTTCTGGAACCCTTCCCCCTCCGGGCTGGAGATGACACAGAGGAAGCCTCAGACCGCCACCCGAGGAGGCTCCTAGCTCCCCTTCGACCTGAGTTCAAGTCAGTAGCCGTGGATGGTCACCCACGGCATCACGACGCTCAGATGGCAAGAAACCCGAGGACTGCCTGGAGAGACGCAGGACACAGGAGACAAAGCGCCAAGAGCAATGCCCAACAGGAAAGAGTTGAGGCCGGGGCTCCACGTCCTGGCCACTTAGAATCTCAGCTGCTCCGACCATTGCAACACGACAAGAAAAAGGTGATTTCTACCCACCTGTCAGATCAAGGGTGTCTGAACCTGTCGCCACAGATGCTACATTTCATCGGAACCCTGTGATGGGGAGAGGGAATGGCAAAGACTTGCTCGGAGCGGACGCGCGCCTGGAAGGACAAGCGGGAGTTGGCCAGACGGATGTGGTGGGGGTGGGTGTTCCAGGCGGGGGGGGGGGCAAAATGCTGACTGAGGGCGCCAAGGCACAAAGGGGCATGTGCCAAGTTCAGGGAGGCACAGGGTGTGTGTGGGGAGCAACACCCGCTCCCCAATGACCCTGGCCACCTCGAGAACTGCAGCAGGTCCTGGTGGGACAGTGCCTGGGGCTTCATGCCCCCCCCCGCAAAGGCAAGCTTTGGCCGTGGCTCCCAGGCCCTGTACTTCCCCAGGGCCACCCCCAGCAGGAACCAGGGATGCTCTCTCCTTTGGTGGGACCACACCTGTGATTTGATGCCCCCTCACACACGTGAGAGGCTGGGTCTGAAAATGAAGCGTTGCGGTCTATGCGGAAGGCAGGAGGTCTGCTCTCAAAAGCCCAGAGAGGACTCACTGAGGCCAACAGATAGACCATGGAGGGTGATGGAGGCCAGCACCCGCCAAAAGAAATACAATCAGGCCTTGGGTTTAATTTTAAATCCTCTAGCTGCCGGGGCGCCTGGGTGGCTCAGATGGTTGAGCGTCTGCCTTCGGCTCAGGTCATGATCCCGGGGTCCTGGGATTGAGCCCCACATCGGGCTCCCTGCTCGGCAGGGAGTCTGCTTCTCCCTCTGACCCTTCCCCCTCTCATGTGCTCTCTCTCATTCTCTCACAAATAAATTAAGTCTTTAAAAAAAAAAAGCTAAAATTTGGGGTGCCTGGATGGCTCAGTCGTTAAGCGTCTGCCTTCGGCTCGGGTCATGATCCCGGGGTCCTGGGATCGAGCCCCGCGTCGGGCTCCCTGCTCAAGTGGGGAGCCTGCTTCTCCCTCTCCCTCTGCCATTCTTTCCACTTGTGCTCTCTGGCTCTATCTCTCTGTCAAATAAATAAATAAAATCTTTAAAAAAAAAAAAAATCCTCTAGCTGCCGCATTACAAAAGTACAAAGAAACAGGTGAAATGACTATTTTTACATATTTTAACTCAAGGTAGTGTATCAAAAAATTACTTTCAATATGTAATCCATGTAAAAATATGAATGAGATTGTCCCATACTGAGCCCTTGAAATCTGGCATCGTATTTCTTTGCACGAACAGCACATCTCAGCTGGACTGACCGCATCTCAAGGGCTCCGTGTCCACAGCTGACCGGGGCAGCCGCCGTGGACACTGCAGCTCTCCACCAAGAACTTCAAAGGAGCCACAGATGAGTGACCGAACTGGGGAGCCAGAACCCTACAGGCTTCACATAAAGGAAGGGGTGGACAAAGGTGGGCAGCACTGGACAGAAACCCAGAGGTCACTGGAGCCCGGAGTTGGGGCCTTCCACATGAAGTAAGGCCACAGGAAGTCAGAGGCTTTTGGGGAAGATGCAGTAGAGAGGACGCGGGAGCTCACGGGTCCCTTCTACCCGGGCCTGGAGAGCGAGCCTTCCAGATCACTGAGGAGCCACGCTGAGAGCATACGGAGAAAGCAGGCATGGGAAGCAAGGGCACGTTTCTGAACACGCGTGGTCACACCTCACCCTGACGACAGCCCTTGCGGGGACGGGAGAATTGCCCCCACTGCACTGATGAGCAGCTTCAGGTTCTAAGAGGCTCAATCCTGTTTCCAGGGGCATATGCTGCTGAGTAGTCAAGTCTGCGTCAGGGCCGGGCCCCCAGATCACCAAAACCCACGCTCTCTCCATGCCACCACCGTGGGGTCATGCACACTCCAGGAGCTGCTTACACAGGGATGGCGCAAGGCACTTGAACCCAACACCAAGCCCGTCTAAGAGTTTAAGGCGATTTCTACTGCAGAATGGGGGTGCAGGGAGTACACACAAGAAAGAGAGGGCCAACTGCAAAGGGCAAACCTGAGAGGGTTCGAACCCAATTCAGATGCTGACCCACCTCGGCCTGTTTCCTCGTGTGTAAAATGGAGCTGTTGCTCAACTGAAACCAGAACATGACACCGGCTCTGACATGGGGCCGTCACGTGAGGATGGCCGAAGGACCACGACGTGGCCTTGCGGAGTCACAGACCTCTGTCAGAGGCAAGCAAGTGCTCAGGGGCCGCACAAACGCGAGGCCCAAACATGCTCCTCCCGCAAGGCCAAGGGAGTCGAGGAAGGCCCGTGCCTGACACACGTGCTAACTTCATCGTATGGCTCTCCTGGCCCGAGCAATGCAGAGGTTCTGCTCTTCGGGCTCTCAGAAGGATGCAGGAGGAGTCAGAACACCACGCATGAGTCAAGAACACATTTACCATCACGTGTGACTATAAAAATCGAGACCAGTTCACTCGAGGCTTACATAACTGGTCGCCCTGCTCTCCCGGCAGGTCATACTGGTTAGGAAAATCCTCTGCCGATCGAAGGGGCCACAGGGATGCTGGCAACAAAGGGTGCTGGCCTGCGGCGAAGCCCCACCCCAGCCCCTGGTTTCTAGCCCTGTGGCAGGCTGAATTTGGAGGTCTGGTGAGCTTATGGACTCGGAAAGCACGGAATCCATACCCGGCACCTGGGAATTCAGAGGCCACCCAGGGTAGTGGGGAGAAGGACCGAGGCTGATTTCCCCAAAACCACTTTGCCACGTCAATTTCCCATCGGTGCCTGCAGCTGAATGACGACAAACCGGCCTCGCGGGTGAACTGGCATTCTAGATAGACTGAAAGGAACCCTTGACTCCTGGGGACCGGTCGCGAGCTCCTGGGCCATCACGGAGTCACAGCCCGGAGCCACTCAACAGCCAGGCGGCCGACCTTCTTGTTCAGTGTGCTCACCAAATGCCTGTGGGCACAGCCGCATCCTGTGCGCACTGTGCTGGGCATGCAGCTGCTCCGGGCTCACACCACGGGGGAGCTTACCACCTACGGAGAACCGCACTGGACGTCCTTCTCCCCCAGATCTCAGACCTACTTTCCTGCAGCTTTTTACTTTGAAAGACTTATGGAGGCTCGGGAAAGCTCTGACACCAGTGTCCTGTGCAGCCTCCACCCCACTGCCCACGGTGGTGTCTTCTGCGGCTGAAGGACGCTGTGAAACCTGGAAACCTGCAGCGGGCTGGCACCATGACTGCTCGGCAGAACTCACCTGGGCCCCCGGGGTTTACGCCCCCAAATCTGGCTCCGAAGGCTTTCACAGAGTTGCAGAGCAGCTCCCGGAGTCACGCTTACAAGGCGTGTCAGTGCTCCCCTCCTCCCCAGGCGACAGCTCAGCTGGCTTGGGGACACTCCGAGGTCCCCGATGCCGACCTGGGTCAGCACTCTGTTCGCAGCCCCCCTCCCACCCCGTCATCCTCGGAATCTCACGTCTGCCTTTCTAGTCCCTGTTCGCGGGGTGACGGCAGACCCGAGATTTCTGGGGCGGCTCCAGTACAAGAAAGGCTACCCGTGGTGAGGGGACAGAGCCAGGTCTTGGAGGGCAGGCAGTGCTCCGGGGACAGAAGAAATAGCTGCAACACAAAGTCCCAGCGGAGAGCCAGGGCAGCGCCCTCCACCCGGGCGTGGGGTGGCCGGCTTTCCGAGCACACGAAGTGGGGACTACAGGGGGAGGGGCTTCCAGAAGAGCTGGCTCTCCGTGCTCGAGAGAACATGCCTGTCGGAGCTGAGTAATTTGTCACATAAGGTTCCCTGGTTATGTGTTTGGGAGCCACTATCCCCAAAGAGTCACATCCTCCTCTTCTCTACCCGTGCATGTGTCAGGGAGGCTTCTCGACCGCTTAGCTGGGAGCCCGGGTGAGGAAGCCAGTCTGGAACAGTCAGGATGTTTCTGAGAGTGGGAGGTTAAGTCCTGGAGGGCAGAGGCCGGGGACGGAAGGGAAGAGCTGCTCGAGGTAGACAGGCCATGTCCTAACCAGAGACCAACTCTCCCTGAGGACGGGGTGAGTGCTGAGCGCTCGGAGCTCAGGGGCCTATCAGAAAGCAGAGGCTTGCGCCTTTCAAACCTCTCTGCCATGTCTGGGGGTGCCTGTCCCACCACGCACAGCGTCAGGACACAGGGATGGTGTGCCCGCCCTCACCGACCGCCTCTCACCTTTCTCGCCATGATGAGGCCGGAAGGTCTGTGCTGGACCTTGGTGACCACCCCACCGTTCCCGGCTCCCAGCTCCGAGATTCTTTCGAAGTCATCGTCCTTGAGTTCCCCGACCTTGGCCTTCTGGGTGAGGAAGGCTTCCAGTCGCTTCTTCTGCTGCTCGTCGAGTTCTAGCTCCGCTAGCTTCTTCTGGAGGTCCACCAAGTTTGCTCTGCAAAGACCCCAAGGGCAAGGGCTAGTGAAGAATGTGCAAGCTATGGAAAGATGACCGGATCCGGCCAAGCTTATAGGGAGGCTACTCCGTGCCAGGCCCCTGGTGTGTCGCTGCAAGGACACGGGGATGGATCAGACACCAGCCCCTCCCTCAGGACCAGCTCTGGTTCAGTGGTGCGAGTCTCAGACCCAGGAGCCCCCCTTCCTGACACGAGGACTCCAGACCACGTTGGAAGGAGGTGCAGGAATGGCGGGGGGCAGGCGGGGCGGTGGAGAAGCTGAGCCACAGATCAGGTGAGTGAAGGTTCAGGCCGGGACTGAGGAGCAAACTTGTTCTGAGTGGTCTCAGGGCCAAGAGCAAGAACCAGCGGGCAAAAGACAGAAATTGCAGGATGTGTGCCTTTAATGCACATGAATGACGCATGAGCACTTGAGGGGAAATGAAGAGGGGCAGAAAGCAAACAGTGCAGACATTTCCAGGGCATGCTGCTCAGCCAGCATACTCTTATGATATGACTCTAAACATTAAGCATTTATATGCACAAACATTCCTGGAGCCAGTCATTAAAAAAACCAACCAGGGGCGCCTGGGTGGCGCAGTCAGTTAAGTATCTGATTCTTGATTTGGCTCAGGTCATGATCTTGGGTCATGAGATCAAGCCCTGAGTCAGGCTCCGTGCTCAGTGTGGTGTCTGCTTGGGGTTCTCTCCCTCCCTCTCCCTGCCTCTCCCTCCCCCCCCCACCCCCACTCTCTTGTGCTCTCAAAATAACTAAGTTTTTTTTTTAAAGATTTTATTTATTTATTTGACAGAGAGAGACACAGCGAGAGAGGGACACAAGCAGGGGGAGTGGGAGAGGGAGAAGCAGACTTCCTGCAGGGCAGGGAGCCTGATGTGGGGCTCAATCCCAGGACCCTGGGATCACGACCTGAGCCGAAGGCAGACACTTAACCGACTGAGCCACCCAGGTGCCCCTCAAATAAATAAATCTTAAAACAAACAAACAAAAAAACCAAAAAACACCCAACCATGTAAACTGCACTTTATTGGGTGATTCGAGGAATTTCCCAAGGAATTTTGATAGTAAGCTATTTTCACTAATGCCTTGACTTTGAACCAAATCCTGGAGTCAAAAGCAGCTCCCCGTAACAGGTGGGCAGACATTAGCTCAATGCACACAAGGACTAACCCAGTGCTGTCCAAAAGAAATAGTATAAAAGTTACATGTGCAATTAAAATTTTTCTAGCCACGTTAAAAAAAAATATATCAGGTGAAATTAATTTTAACATATTCAACTTAACCCATCAAAAATATAAATTTCAATATGAAATCAGAATAAACAAATTAATGAATATTTTCCTTTTTCTTCATATGAAGTCTTTGGAATCTGGAATGCATATTATCCTTCCAGCTCCCCTGAATTTGGACCGGCTAGCCACATTTCAAGCACTGGCAGTGGCCAGGGGACCAGACAGGGTGGGTAGCTAAGAAAAGCCTCTAAAGGACCTTGGGTGATCCCCAGCCAATTTCTGAGGGCATTTAAGCCCAGGCTGACCCCCAACCTGGGGGAGACCTGGTGGGGGGGATTCAAGCAGGGAACGAAGGGGGAGACTGGAGCTCTCTCAGGAACCTCCCAATCCTCAAATTTGACTGTAACTAGGCTAGAACTTAGAGGCTTGAGCAAAGGGGCACTGGCTGGGAAGGAGATGAGGAAAGTCATCTGCGCTCCTACAGCAAAGAAGGTGCTAGAAGGCAGGGGGCTAGGTGCCACTTCCTGAGCACATATCAGGGCTTTACAAACCCCACTTTGTTTCACTCTCAAGATCTTCCTGGGATGTGGGTATCTTGTAGTCCCAGCCCACGCAGGAGGGAACAGGCTCAGAGAGGTTAAGTAACTTGCCTGTGGGTCACAATGCAAGGAAGTGGCAGTGCCTGGAATCAACCTGCATCCTTCCGCACTGCAAAGCCCTGCTCATCATGGCATGATGCTGAGCCAGGACCGTGGGCCTACTACGTGCTCCCTGAATGCCTGGTTAACAAAGACCTGGATGAGGAAGGGACGGAGGAGGGAAGGCAAAGGAATGAATGTACATGACAAGCTTCCTTCCTAAACGGTTGAAGAGGTGGCTTTTGAGGCCAGACTCCGCAAAGTCGTCTTCGCACTGCCCTATGAGCTCGAAAATGTGTTCTGGAGTCAGCTGATTAATCCACTTTAAATTTAATAGCGACCCAGCTGTGGTTATAAAAAAAACCCTGGAATTCCAATGGCTGGCTTTCTCTGCAGGGGGAGTTCTGGAAGGGATGGAAATCAGAAACCACGTAAAAGAAAGAAGAGAATGAAGGAGGCGCTCTCCTGAGAAGAATAAGCAGCAGACTTTTGGAAATAAGGAACACATCCCCATGCTGAGCTGCCTGCTCAGAGAAAGATGTCAACTCGCACACACAGGCATCAGACTCTCTCGCCGGGGGCGCAGCAGCCATGTCCCCTGAGAGGCACCACACAGGCTGCTCCCCCATCACACCTGGTTCTCAGGGGGTCACAGCACAAGCACAGCAAACAGACCCCAGCCAGGGGCCTCTGGAACCATCCTGCTCCTCTTTAGCATGGGGAACAGGAGTGGGGAGATCACAGGGACTTCTTCTGTGGCCAAGGGGTCACCCTCGCTTGACCTCGAAAGTACGTGCCCCTCCCACAATATGATTCCACCCATCTGGAGACCCCACTGTCCCAGATGCTCCTTCCTGTCCCTTCCCCCCAAGTCCTCCTGTCTGCTTCGGTGCCTGCGGCTCCAGCCCCTAGAGGCTCCTTCTCCTCCTCCCCACCAGGATCCTGCAGTTGACCTCACTACTCAGGGGCCTCGCCTGGCCCTGTCCCCTCAGAGACCCCTCAACTAGTCTTCTCCCCTTAGGGGGTCCTGGCTCATCTTACCCTTCAGGGAGCCCTCAACCACCCTTCCCCTGGAGGGACACTTCCCCCCATTCCTCTCCTCCCAGGAACCCCTTCACCCCATTCTTTGGTATGCAAGGACCTCCACCATCTACCTCACTACTCAGGGACCCACCCAACTCCAATCTCACTACTCAGGGGCCCCATACCCCATCTTTTCCCTCGGGGACCTCCTCCTGCCTTGATTCACCACTCAGACTCCTCCTCCCATCCTCTGTGGGCAGGAACCCTCCCTCAACTCCATTTCACTCCTCAACACCTCCCACCCCATCCTCTTCACTCAGGGACCCTCTGCTGACCTCAGTCCTCAGGGTCCCGCACCCCATCCTCTCCACTCAGGGCCCCCCTCCCCTCAACCTCACTACTCAGAGCCCCACACCCCATCCTCTCCACTCAGGGACTCCCACCCCATCTTCGCTCAGGGCCTTTCCGCCCCATCCTCTTCACTGAGGGACCCCCTGCCCCGACCTCACTGCTCAGGGACCCGCACCCCATCCTCTCCATTCAGGGACCTCCTTCCCCCATCTTGCTACTCAGCGCCCCGCAACCCATCCTCTCCACTTAGGGACCTCCTCCCCCGTCCTCACCACTCAGGGAACTCCCACCCCATCTTCTCCTTTCAGGTCCCCCCCTTCTACTGACCTCACTACTCAGGGACCCCCTCCCCTTCCTCACCCCGGCCAAGCCCGGCCCACTCACTCGGAGGCGCCCTCGCTGGTGGGGGACGGGCCCTCGGCGATGGCGGGGTTGATAGTGAGCGCCGGCAGCACCGGCTTCCTCCGGGCCAGCATCGGGGCTCCGCGGGCCGGCGGCGGCGGCGGCACCTCTAACCGGGGCCCATAGGGGGCGGGCCGGGAGCGGGCGGCGCCGACGCGAGCCCGGGGCTGCGGCCGCGGCCTAGGCGGGCGCCCGGGCGGCGAGTGAGAGCGTCGCTGCGGACCCGGGCCGAGGGGCGCCGAGGGGCCCCGGCGCTGAGGCCGAGGAGCCGCCGCCGCCGCAAAGAAGGCCCGTCCGAGGCTGACGCTGCAGCCGGAGCCCGGGAGGCCGCGGACAGGGAGGGGGAGCAACGAGATTGCGGGCCGGCCTCTCGCGAGAGCCAGCGCCGGGAGCCGCGAGGCCCCGCCCCTCACCGTGGCGCGTGCGCACCAGCCGGAGGCCGCCTTCCCGTGGGGGAAAGGGGCGGAGACCTACTGAGGCGGTGCCGGGAGTGTGCGCACTCGCTCGCTTCCCCCACTGCTGGTTTGCGCATGCGTCTGAGACTCTGGGCGGAGGCTCAAGGGAGGCGGAGCCTGAGGGAGGTCTCTTAGGGGCTGATGAGAGTGGGTAGGTGCGCAAAGCTGAGGCCAGACCCGTGTAAGCCTTGTGGTGCCCGACTGGGGCTACAGGAGCCACCAAAATCCCCAAAAGTTGTGCGAGACCACCCAGAGTCAATTTAAGTCTTACTGTCAATAATGGACACACAGCCCTCCGAAAGAAAGATCATTTCAAAACATTTTTTTTTAAGTTGTGGCAAATATGACATAAGATTTACCACTTTATATTCTAAGTGTACAACTCAGCGGCGTGAAGTACCGCTGTCCTGCGACCACCCCCACCCTCCGTCTCCAGAACTTTCCATCTCCCCAAACTGTCCCCATGAAGCACGGACTCCCCACCCCCTGCCCCAGCCCGGGCTCCCACCGTCTCCTCTCTGTCTGTGTGGACGGGACTCCTCTGGGGACCTCAAATAATTGGAGTCATACTGTTAAAAAAGAAACAACAGGCCCAAAATGGATTCACTCGTGTTAAGCCCCACGTCAGCAAAACAAGACTTAATACCTAACCTAACTGCAATTTTGGCCTCTCCCAAGAATGTGACCTTTAACTAGTCAATCTGGAATTACTTGGTGGTCACAAGTGAGGCAATCTGCCTGATAGACTCCCCGCCTTCCCCCAAAGGAAGGAGACTCCTGCCTGAAACAATCTACTCTTTCCTAGAAACTTCCTTTTTCTGCCTATAAAAACCTTCCCTTTTGTACAGCTTCTCGGAGTTCCTTTCTACCTGCTAAGATAGGATGCTGCTCATTTTATTAATTATTAAATAAAGCCAATTCGATCTTACATTTACCCAGTTAAATTTTGTTTTTTTACAATAGAGTATTTGTTCTTTTGCGTCTGCCTGATTTCACCAAGCACAGTGTCCTCAAGCTTCACCCATGTTTTATCAGGTGTCGGAATTTCCTTCCTTTTTAAGGCTGAATAATATTCCATTGTGTGAATGGACAGCATTTTGTTTATCCTGTCATCCATTGGGGGGTATTTGAGTTTTTTCTACCTTCGGGCTGTTATGCATTCCTGCTATGAACACAGTGCACAAATATCGGTTCAACTCCTGCTTTGAATTCTCCTGGGTATCTACTCAGAACTGGAATTGCTGGGTCATGTGGTAAGTCTGTTTAATTTTTTGAGGAATCATCATACTAGTTTCCGCAGCAGCTACTCCATTTGATGAGAAAAGGACACTCTAACACCAATTAAAAAAAAAAAAAGGGAAGAAGTACACAGCATAGAATAAAGAACAGTCATTTAAATGGGAAAAAAGTTGACTTCACAAAAATCTCACCAACCACATTGTGCTTCTTTTTGTCACATCCTTGAGCATCCATGTACATATCATGGTGGTGTGCACCTTTGGGAACCACGCACAAAGAAACAGGGAAAGGCTCAATCGACACCCCTCTGCCAGGGTCCAGCTCAGGTCCCTTGGTCACCCTGGCTCAGTCCTGTCCCCTTCTTGTCCAGCTGCCCTTCAGTCATTCCTTTTTTTTTTTTTTAAGATTTTCTTCATTTATTTGAGAGAGAGAGAGCACGAGCGAGAACAGCAGAGGGAGAGGAAGAAGCAGACTCCCCACTGAGCTGGAACTCGATCCCAGGACCCTGAGATCGTGACCCACACTGAAGGCAGGCGTTTAACCAGCTGAGCCACCCAGGCGCCCCTCTTTTTTTTTTTTTCAAAGATTTTATTTACTTATTTGTCAGAGGGAGAGACAGAAAGCACAAGCAGGGGGAGCGGCAGGCAGAGGGAGAAGCAGGCTCCCCGCTGAGCAGGGACCCCGATGCAGGACTCAATCCTAGAACCCGGGATCATGACCTGAGCCGAAGGCAGTCGCCCAACCAACTGAGCCACCCAGGTGCCCAGACCTGCTTCATTTCTATAAGCTGAGCCTTTTCAGCTTTTCCTCCAGCTGTTCCCACCCACTCACTCAAAGTTAAAAAGAAGGCTTACCTGCCTTCGAATAATGCCACGGCCTTCCCCAGCTCTGGGTGTTTTTCTACTTTCTTTCTGTTCTGCAAAGTGATCTCTCCATCATTTTATTTTATTTTAGGCTCTATGTACATATAGTCTTTTTATGGAGCTGTAACTCCCATGTAATAAATGCACAGTTCTTGAATGTTCCATTCCTTGAGCTTTTACAACTGCATATACCCAGGTAAGCATACCCATGTAGCAAACAAGATGTAGAGCCTTTCCATCACTCCAGAAAGTTTCCTCTGTACCCTTTTCAGTTAATCCCTCTCGCTCCTACCAGCAGTGGTGGTAAATGTTTAAAAATGGGTTTTTGAAATGAGAGATGGACTGGCAAACAGAGAGATGAAAGAGAGAGAGAGAGGGAGGAAGAGAGAGAGACAGGCTGATTTGTAATGTGTAGTATTCGCCCTTTCTCATGGTGTAAATATTTCCACCGCGGCTGATTCTCTGCTATCATGAAGTTGCAAAGAATGGTAGCAATCGGCAGGGATGAGGAAGGACGGGTCGCCGCACACCACTACCCTACAGACACCCTAGAGTCTGATTTCTATCCCCATAGATGAGTTCTCTGTGTTCTAGAGCTTCGTGGAAATGTAAGTATGCACTCTTCCACGTCTGACTTCTTTGGCCCTGCACAATGTTTTTGCGATTCATCCATGTGGTTGCATCTAACCGTGATTGGTTCTATTTCCTTGCTGTAGGATTCTTCACGGTGTGTCCTCTGGGCATTGCCCTTCCCTCTTCTTGAGGAGGATGAAGAGATCAAGTGTTTTCTAATGCTCAGAATTGTTGGTTTCCCCTAGTTCGGACTTGAGGGCTCGGCTCACAAGCCTCCTTTTCTGTAAACTCTGATTCTGCCAGTTGCTGCTAGCCCCCTTCTTCTGGAATTTCTGATATACCCTGCCTGTTTCTGGCTTTTACCTCTTGTCTTCCAACCCACCGTGCATTATGTCCTCCCCACAAGTGATGAACGTTCTGAGGGCAAAGAAGTTCTTGGATTTGTGTCTTTCTCTCCCAGTCCAGCTCCTTGGATATAGTTAAAGCTTTGTACATATATGCTGCTTGAATGAATGTAATGGGTGTTTCTGTCCTGGGGGAGACAAGTTTCCTGCTAGTCATGTGGTTCTCAGCACTTGATAGAGAACATGAGCTTTTATTGTTGAGATAACAGTATTGATTCATGCCTTCTACCCTCTTCCCTATCTCTACTGGCAAGCACATTTTGCTCTGCAACCTCTCCCTGTTACATATTTCTGTACTTATCATTGATTCTAATCACAGCTCTCTTAGTACATCGGTTCCCTGGTCCCAGAAACTTGGGTGTCTCCTAAATCTGCCCCCCAGCCCAGGAAATAAATTTCTAATAGCTTTGTTGATAGATTCAATCCAAGGTGACATTTATCTCATATTGAGGCACAATCTCATGTTAATATCGAATGTGTACACTCTTCCAATCTCAAAATGCGCCCTCAACTTTATATTTCTTACCTGTACTACAGATATTAACAAAAACAATGGTTGACATGACCCTTTTTTTTTTAAGATTTTATTTATTTATTTGACAGAGAGAGAGAGACAGCAAGAGAGGGAACACAAGCAGGGGGAGTGGGAGAGCGAGAAGCAGGCTTCCCACGGAGCAGGGAGCCCGATGCGGGGCTCGATCCCAGGACCTGGGATCATGACCCGAGCCGAAGGCAGACGCTTAATGACTGAGCCACCCGACATGACCCTTTTGGAAAGCAATTTAGTACTATCTAGAATACGTACAACCCAGCAATTCTACTCTTAGGCATCTAGCCTAGGAAACTCCTGGCTTGTATAACCAGGAGACATATACACGAATGTTCTCAATGGCAGGAATCTGGAAACTACACAAATACAAATCAATGGAAAAAATATGTTCTAGAATAGTCCCACAAAGAGATACTAAGCATCAGAAAACTCACAAATGACAACAACATTAAAAAAAAAAAGTCTTAGGAATATGGGGCACCCGGCTGGCTCACTTGGTAGAGCAGGCAACTCTTGATCTCGGAGTCATGAGTTTGAGCCTCATGTTGGGCATAGAGCTTACTTAAAAAAATAAAAGTCTTAGAAATATAGAGTTATAGAATATGTCTTTATGACACCATGTTTATAAAATGAAATTAGCTCAGCATCGTTAGCCATTGGGGAAATGCAAGTTAAAACCCCGATGAGATACTGATTGCTACTACTGCACGCCATTAGAATGGCTAAAGTAAAAAAGGTTGACAATACCAAGTGCTGGCAAGGATGCAGAGAAACTGGGACTCTCACACTTTGTTGGTGGGAATGAGAAAACAGTACATCTTCTCTGAGAAAATGGTTTAGAAAGGTAAACAAACACTTCCTTTATGACCTAGCAATCCCACTCCTGGGTTGTTTACCCAGGAGAAATGAACTCTTAGGTTCACCCCAAATCTGAACATGAATGTTCATAAAAGCTTGATTGGTAATAGACCAAAAACTGGCAACAACCCAAGTGTTCTTCAATGGGTGAACTGATAAATTCTGGAGTAAAAAAAAAAAAATTATGGATTAACTCCACACAATGGAATACTACTCAGTAATAAAAAGGAATGAACTGAATATACACACGAACTTGAGGGAATCTCAACGGCTTGTGCTGACAAAAAGAAGGTAATCACAAAGAGTTACATGATGCAGAATTCCATTTATGTGAGGTTCCTAGAGGAGTTGCATACATGGAGACAGGAAGTAGATGGTGGGACCCAAAGGTGGGGGAGGGGGATAAAAAACAGTTGCTTAGTGGATACTGGGTTTCCTTTTGGGGTGATGACAATGTTTTGAAACCAGATAGAGCTGATGGTCACAAAACATTGTGACTGTATTAAATGCAACTGAATTCTTCACTTTGAAGGGGTTAATCTTATGTGAATCTCATCCCTTCCAACTACATGACATTTTGCCATTGTGCATGCTTTTTATTTTATTTTCCTCTATTTTTGTGACTGTACTTGTTTGGTGGAAATAGTATATGATGGTGAGCTGCTTACTGTGTACCTTTTCTTTCTTTTTTTTTTTTTTTTTTTAAAGATTTTTATTTATTTATTTGAGAGAGAGAGAGAGTGAGCATGAGCAGGGTGAGGGGCAGGGGGAGAAGCAGGCTCTCCGCTGAGCAGGGAGCCCAATGCAGGGCTCAATCCCAGAACTCTGGGATGATGACCTGAGCTGAAGGCAGACACTTAACTGACTGAGCCACCCAGGTGCCCCTTACTGTGTACCTTTTCAACTTGACTTCATTGACATCACATTGGCAGCCTAAAGTGGGCCATGGTGGAAGTATTTACATCATGGGAATTGGCAAATGTCACAAATGAAGGCTGAATGTATGATGTTGTTGATTCTCTAGATTAAGGGTCAGAAAACCTTTATGGTAAAGGATCAGATAGTATATATTTTCTGTTTTGTGGACCTTCCAGTCTCTATTGCATCTGCTCAACCCTGCAGTAGTAGTGAGAAAGCAGCCAATAACCCAATAGGCATGGCCCTGTGCCAATAAAACTTTATTTATGTAAACAGGTGGAGGGCCACATCATGCCAACCCCTGGCTTAGGCTTTAAAAAGTGATGGGAGGGCCATCTGGGTGGCTCAGTCAGTTGAGTGTCTGCCCTCAGCTCGGGTCATGGTCCTAGGGTCCTGGGATCCAGCCCTGCACTGGGCTCCCTGCTCAGCGGGATCCAGCTTCTCCCTCTGCCTCTGCCGCTCCCCACTGCTCGTGCTTTCTCTCTCTCACTCTCTCTCTCAAATGAATAGGTAAAATCTTAAAAAAATAAAATAAAATAAAGAGTCTGGCATTGGGCTTCTTGCTCAGTGGGGAGCCTGCTTCTCCCTCTGCCTGCAGCTCCCCCTGCTTGTGCTCTCTCTCACAAATAAATAAAATCTTTAAAAAATACTAAAAGTAAAATAAAAATTTTAAAAAAGTGATGGAGAGGGGCACCTGGGTGGCTCAGCTGGTTAGCATCCGACTCTTGGTTTTGCTTCCGGTCATGATCTCAGGGTTGTAAGATCAAGCTCTGCATCAGCTCCATGCTCAGTGTGGAGTCGGCTTGAGGGTCTCTCCCCATCTCTCTGCTCCGCCCCCCCCATGCTCTCAAAAATAAATAAATAAAATCTTTAAAAAAAAAGTGGGATGGAGAAAAATTAATAATGCAAATTACACTTTAAAATGTGTCATGTCTGGGGGCGCCTAGCTGGCCCGGTCAGTAGAGCGTATGACTCTTGATCTCAGGGTTGTAAGTTCGAGCCCCACCTTGGGGGTGTAGAGATTAATGTAGCGATTACATAAAAATAAAAATAAAATATATTTTTTAAAGATTTTATTTATTTATTTGAGAGAGAGAGAATGAGAGACAGAGAGCACGAGAGGGAAGAGGGTAGAGGGGGAAGCAGACTCCCCGCCGAGCAGGGAGCCCGACGCGGGACTCGATCCCGGGACTCCAGGATCATGACCTGAGCCGAAGGCAGTCGCTTAACCAACTGAGCCACCCAGGCACCCTAAAAATAAAATCTTAAAAGAAAATGTCCTGATAAAAAAAAAAAATGTCCTGTCTCTAGTTGTTGGTTTGTGGATAGCACAAACAATTGGGGCAACGTTTTTTCCAATATTCCAAATCTATCATCATATTCATCAAAGAAGACAGTCATGTTATCAATGAACTGAAATTCCAACATATGTCCTCACTTTCATGTTACTTATTAACATAAATGAAAATATTGCCGACATTCATGTCAGAACTACACTTGTTCCATTATTTGCCACCATAGGTTTGCTACAGGTACAAGAGTTTGGCAAGAATCAACAAAACCATATTTTGAGATTCAAGTGACTATTACGATAGACTTTGTAATAGAGCATTGCATATTTTATTATTATTTGTAAATGGTGTGCTACACATACTTTGTCAGTAACACTTAATACATATATATGTTGTAGGCATGCAATATGTACGCTGCATTCAATATGTAGAGAGATATATGGTCTCTCCAGAGAGCCGGTTGTTAAACATTGACCAGCACACCATTACCTTCATACATTTGAGAGTTGAGATATTCCTTCATCAACACCGCATGCATTCATTCAACTATCATTAATTTAGTGTCTATCTCCTGCCAGGCAGAGAGAAATATCCGAAGGGATATGGATATCCAGCAATCATTTCATTCAGTGAAAATATTTTGTGACCCTTCCCTGCACCAACATTTGTCCAAGCACTCAGCCAGTCAGAGGGATGGAGGGGTGGGAAAAGAATGTACCAGCTGGGGAACAGAATGTGCAGAAGCACAGAGTTCCACTTGTGTTGGGGTGGGCTACCATTCTTAGAGGGTTTCTCCTTTTGTTTTTTTCCTCATCTGCTTTTATTTTTTATTACTTTTTCATTGATATATGGTTGACCTGTAACATTATGTTAGCTTCAGGTGAACAGCACAGTGATTCAATTTATGCATATATCGTGACGAGACCACAGTGTCCAGGTAACAACCATCACCTCTCATAGTTACAAATTTTTTCTTATGCGAACTTTCAAGATGTACTCTCCCAGCAACTTTCGAATACATAATGCAGTATCATTACCTAGGGTCATCAGGCTGCACACTACATTCCCAGGACTTTATTTATTTATTTATTTATTTATTTATTTATTTATTTATTTATTTTAAAGATTTTTTAAATTTATTTTTTGACAGAGAGAGAGACAGTGAGAGAGGGAACACAAGAAGGGGGAGTGGGAGAGGGAGAAGCAGGCCTCCCGCTGAGCAGGGAGCCTGATGTGGAGCTCGATCCCAGGACCCTGGGATCATGACCTGAGCCGAAGGCAGACACCTAACGACTGAGCCACCCAGGCGCCCCATGGACTTATTTATTTTATACCTGGAAGAAGTTTGTACCTTTGGACTTCCTCTGCATCTCTCACCCACCCCCAACCCTAGAGCTTCTTTATAATTTTGTACCAGGTCCTAATCAGTGGGTGATCCAGATGATACCTTTTTTACAGCCGTGCAAAAAGGATCTTTGCAGATGGACAAGAGCCAGGAGGGAATGTGGGAAAATGGAAGGAACGTGACTATGGTAATAAGTGAGATTTATGTTTTGCCTACTATTTATTTATTTATTTATTTTTCCACGATACTATTATTAGCAATAACTTACACCGATGGGCATTGTCTCTTTTACTTTATTATTATAGAGACAGCATGTATGTAATGTCAAATCCACCCTTCCCAAGTGTACAATTCAATGGTTTGTTGTTTTTTTTTAAGATTTTATTTCTTGGGGTGCCTAGGTGGCTCAGTCGTTAAGCGTCTGCCTTCGGCTCAGGTCATGATCCCAGGGTCCTGGGATCGAGCCCTGCATCGGGCTCCCCACTCGGCGGGGAGCCTGTTTCTCCCTCTCCCTCTGCCTGCCGTTCCGCCTACTTGTGCTCTCTCTCTCTCTCTGTGTCAAATAAATAAATAACATCTTAAAAAAAGATTTTATTTCTTTATTTGAGAGAGACAGAGGTAGTGAGAGAGAGTACAAGCGGGAAGGAGAGGGAGAAGAAGGTTCCTCCACTGAGCAAGGAGCCTGACGTGGGGCTCGATCCTGGGACCCTGAGATCATGACCTGAGCTGAAGGCAGATGCTTAACCAACTGAGCCACCCAGGAGCACCCAATTCAACGGTTTTTAGCATATTCCCCATCTTGTGCAGTCATCACTACGATCTTATTCTGGAACATTTCCATCATTCCAAAAAGAGACTCCATCCCCATCAGTGGTCAGTCGCCATTCCTCATCACCCCAGCCCCTGGCAACCATGAATCTGCTTTCCCTCTCTGTGGATGAAGGTTGCCTCTTGCTACCAAATTCTGACTGTGTTAATAAAATACCTCCTGAAGGGATCAAGTCAAAATGGGGTTTTAATATGATGTAATCACTCCGATCAAAGTCCTAAACTCAAGATTTCTAAGAAAAGCAGTGACTTTTTTTTTTTTTTTTTACAGGGGCAATTAAAAAATCTCCAGGGCTTGGCAAGATCTGATGGGTATGTTCAGATTTCTCTCTCAAGGTCGGTATCCTAGATGACCTTCAGTTTATGAAGGTACTCACGGGTCCGATTTCTGTGTTTCTTGTAAAAGCAAGACATATTTTTCTTGTAACAAAACAAAACAAAACATGTGAGGTATTGTTTCAATAATTTGGCAAATGAGGAATCCCTCAGAAATGCAGGGTCTTGAAAAATTCACTTCAGGGTGCCTGGGTGGCTCAGTCGTTAGCGTCTGCCTTCGGCTCAGGTCATGATCCCAGGGTCCTGGGATCGAGCCCCACATCGGGCTCCCTACTCAGCGGGAAGCCTGTTTCTCCCTCTCCCACTCCCCCTGCTTGTGTTCCCTCTCTCGCTGTGTCTCTCTCTGTCAAATAAATAAATAAAATCTTAAATTAAAAAAAAAGAGGGCGCCTGGGTGGCTCAGTTGGTTAAGCGACTGCCTTCGGCTCGGGTCATGATCCCAGGGTCCTGGGATCGAGTCCCGCATCGGGCTCCCGGCTCGGCGGGAGGCCTGCTTCTCCCTCTCCCTCTCCCACTCCCCCTGCTTGTGTTCCTGCTCTCGCTGTCTCTGTCAAATAAAAAAAAAAAGAAAAACTCACTTCAACCCACTGGGCCTCAGTTTCCCCTTTGGGAACATGATTTCCTCCTTTGACACTAAAGCAGGGCTCTGCAAACTTTTTTTTTTTTTAAGATTTTATTTATTTGCGAGAGAGAGAATGAGAGACAGAGAACATGAGAGGGGGGAGGGTCAGAGGGAGAAGCAGACTCCCTGCTGAGCAGGGAGCCCGATGTGGGACTCGATCCCGGGACTCCAGGATCATGACCTGAGCCGAAGGCAGTCGCTTAACCAACTGAGCCACCCAGGCGCCCCGTGCAAACTTTTTCTGTAAAGAACCGGATAGTAAATATTTTCTGCTTTGAGGGCCAGACGGTCTCTGCCACAACTTCTCAGCTCTGCCTCATAGCTAGAAAGTAGCCACAGCCCGTATATATATATGGACAAGTGGGCGGGGCCACGTGCCAATAAAACTATTTATGGACACTGAAATTTGAATTTCATATTATTTTCAGCGTCAGAAAATACTCTTAATTTTTTTCCAGTCATTAAAAAAAATGTAAAAATCACTCTTAACTTACAGGCTATGCAAAAACAGGTGACAAGCTGGGTTTGGCCCCTGGGAGGTGTAGAAGGTAAGACTAGGATAAGGCTGCTGTTTTAAGTAGGATGGCAGGGAAGGTCTCATTGAGAAGGTAACATTTGGTCAAAGGCATAAAAGGTGGGAGTGGGTCCCATGGATGTCTGGAGGAAGAATTTTGAGGCAGAGGATACAGCCTGTGCAAAGGCCCTGGGGCAAAACTGGGCCTGGTGTGTTGGAAAAGCAGGGAGGAGGCCGGCGTGGCCTGTGTAGAGTGAGACAGGGGGAGAATGGAATGCACACAAATGTAAGGCATACAGATAAAAAGCACAAATTAGGAGTTTGTAGGTATACATTGGAAGGGGCCTTGGAAAGTTCAAATTTGTTGGCATCCTTGACACTAGCTGAGTGTGATTGAATTCAAGTGTGTAAAGCATGGTGGGATAGTGGGAGCATGGTCCCAGGACGGGGGGAGCTCTGAGACCTTGCCAGGGGGCTGGGGGCAGAATCAAGGCAAGTAAGGGGCGCAAAGATAACCCCGCCCCCACTTCCCCGGATGAGGGTGCCCTAGGGAAGGAAGTGGGAAGCAGTTGCTAATAGCGTCCACTAGAGGGCGCCAGGGACTGGGAAGCCGACCTCAGTGTCCCCCAGCCTCAGGCCTGCCCTGGGTGGGTTGGGAAGGAGGGTCCACCTGGGATGCTCGGCGGCTGGAAGAGAATGGGGGGGTCTATGTCTTTGAATCTGGACGGACTTCCCTATGCTTCCAGAATTGAGGGTTTGGAGGAGAGGGGTTGACAACTTAGGGCAGTCTGCAAACATTTTCTTAAAGGGCCACATAACCACAAGTTAAAACGCGCTGTCTCTTCGCCAACTACTCAGTTGTTACCAACCCCCCCCCCCCCCCCCCCCCGCCCCCCAACCCCCCCCCCACAACATCTCAACCAATGCGGGAGGCTCTGTGCCAACAGAATGTTGTTTTTGGAAGCTGAAATTTGAATTCCATATAACTTTCCCGTGACACGAAATAATCTTTTCCATATTTTTTAACCATTTAAAAATGCAAAAACTGGGGACACCTGGCTGGTTCGGTCGGTAGAGCACACGACTCTTGATCTCAGGATCGTGAGTTTGAGCCCCACGTGGGGTGTAGAGATGACTTGAAATAAATAACAAATAAATAAATCGTAAAAAAAATAAATAAAAGTGCAAAAACTGTTCTGAGCTCTCTGGCTCTACAAAGGCAGCCTGGGAGGGGTGCGTAGTTCATCAGTGGGGTAACTATGGTCATAAATATTTGTTTGACACTTACTAGGTACCAGGTAGTAGGTGCTTGAAGACAGTGGCTTGTATCACACATGTAATGACCCAAGTAGCTTTTGTGTTAACACCCCTAAATCTACATCACAAAAAGCCTCAGGAATAATTACGAAAAGCAATGAATAATAGTAGTGGCCAGAAAAGAAATCTAGAGTGAAAATTATTTTTCTTTTATTGAGCATCGCATGGGTGATCATGCCAGTAACGTACATAAAATAAATACCACGGTCCAATAAAGTGAAAAGAGTAATGGATGGATACCTTTTCATTCCATTAATGATTTTCTTTCTTTTTTAAAAATATTTTATTTAGGGGCGACTGGGTGGCTCTGTCGTTAAGCCTCTGCCTTTGGCTCAGGTCATGATCCCAGGGTCCTGAGATTATGACTCGAGCCGAAGGCAAACACCCAACCGACTGAGCCACCCAGGTGCCCCCCATTAATGATTTTATTTTAAAGAAAACGTTATCCTTACATACTGGTCTGTCACAGTGATGAATAATAGCATGACCGTTGAATAATTGGAAACAATCAGATAAAAATATCGATTTAAAGGAAGAAGATATTTTAATCGTAAAGATATGGCTCAAGTTCAGTAAAGATACTCTGTGTTTGAATTAAAATCTGAGCTGACCGAAAAAAAATAGTATAAACTGCAGGTCAGCGCACTCTTAAAAATTTTAGACACAATTAGAACCTTCAAGCGTTCAGATACAATAAAGGAAGTAAAGTGGCGCAAACCCTATTTCCTTGTATTTAAAACACTGGGCTAGCAGTGTTTCTTTTGAATCTACTGTTTTAAGATTTTATTTATTTATTGGGGGGCGGGGGACAAGCAGGGCTCAGAGCTCGATCCCACAACCCTGAGATCATGACCTGAGCCAAAATCAAGAGTTGGGGGCTTAACCTACTGAGCCACCCAGGCTTCCCGAATCTACTGTTTAAACAGAAGAATGTGTTAACACCACAAAGGTGCCCAAAGAAGGCTCGAAAGATTTGGAGTAGTTCAGGAACTCTCAAGATGGACACGTGTAGCTGAGTCTGTGTGTGTTCTGGCCAAATGCACAGCAAGGAGTTCTCCAAAATCCCTTCCAAATAGGATACAATGTTTACCAAAGGATAAACAATGAAAATGTGCTAATTCAAAGCTTCTAATATTAAATATCGTTAGTACTAGCAGCAATTAGACCAAGAGTTGACAAACCATGGCTTGCTGGCCAAATCCAGCTCAATGTCTATTTTTGTAGGAACTAAGGATAGTTTCTCAACTGGTTGGGGGAAAAAAGATCAAAAGGAAAATAATATTTCATGACATGTGCAAAGTATATAGGATTCAAATTTCAGCGTCAGGAATAAAATTTGGTTGGCACACAGCCACACCCGTTCATTCACAAACTGTGCGTAGCTGTTTCACACTGGGGCCTCAAAGCTGAGTAGGTGCCATCTGGTGCACGGTGCTGAAAATATTTACTGTCTGGCCCTTGATGGGAAAAGTTTGTTGACCCCCTGTTTAGATCAAGGCAAGATTTCTTCGGGGGAAGATTCTTCTGTCATTGACATTGTTCAGAATTGCCTATACACAGATATAACAAAAACACAGATCATAAAATAGGGCTTATTATCAATTTTTGAATTTTCTTTAGACAATGTGCCCCTTTGTGGCTAGCACCTGCAATGGGCTGCTTGCCCCATCCCATCCTTGGTATGGCACTGCTATGTGTAGGAGCTCGCTGGATCTGTACTGTTATCCCCATTTTGAAGAGCAGAATGCTGAGGCACAGAGAGGCCAAGTAACTTGCCCCCGATCACACAGCCTGCGAGAAGAGGGGTTGGGATTGAATTCACAGGGCTGTGACCATGATGTCACATGATCATCCTGCCTGACATTGTCAGGAGCGCTGCCACTCAAGAGCATCACTGCCTGGAATCTCAGGATCGCCATGTACAAACCGCCCATACGCCTTTGGACAAGAGACATCCCCTCCTCCTGCCTCCCAACACCTCAGTTTCCTCATCTGTAAAATGGGTATGACCAAATCCCCCACTCACTGAGATTTCTGGAGGATGGAGTTTATGTGTGTACTTAGCATAGGGCCTGGCATAATGAGGGATCAATAAATATTAGCTGGAGGGGCGCCTGGGTGGCTCAGTTGGTTAAGCGTCTGACTCTTGATCTCAGCTCAAGTCTGGATCTCAGGGTGACGAGTTCAAGTTCTGCATTGGGCTCCACACTGGGCATGGAACCTACTTTAAAATAAATACGTAGACAGATAAATAAATAAATAAATAAATAAATAAATAAATAAATAAATAAACATTGGCTGTAGTTTTTATTAGATTGTGTGCTTAGACCCAGAAGCTGGGCCTAGAGGAATGGCATCATTTTCCTTGGACAAAGAAAGTCCGGGAGAATGGGGTGTTGTGGGGATTCAACGCACAAACTGAGTTCGTGCATGCTTGTGGGCACATTGCACACACAAAATAAACCTAATGAAAGGTAAGAGACTGCTTTCTTTTCAATCCCCTCCTTTTAAAAAAAAATTTTTTTTTTTTTAATTTTAAAGTCTTCTCTATGCCCAACATGGGGCTGGAACTCACAACCGTGAGATCAAGAGTTGCGTGCTCCACCAACTGAGTCAGCCAGGAGCCCCTTGATCCTCTTTTAAATCTTCTGATTATGTCGAGAACTACTCAAATTGGGAGCTTCTGTGTCTTTAATATCTATTTGTTAATCTCTTTTTAAGAGTCACCTAATCCAGAACCTTCCAAAGGCCTAAAATTTAGTAACATTGTTTATTTTCCTTTGCATCTAATTTGGGCACCTGATACTGTGTTGTGTGTGGTTTTTTTTTTAAATTTACTCTAGTGCTATAATGTTTCCTTTTAAGATAAATGTATCAGAGGAAAAAAGTTTAGTACAGTCTTGGACATTATTGTGAACTTTGGTTTTTTTCTTCATTACATTTATTTTTTGGAAAAACAATTAGTGACCCGATGGTAAATTGAGACTGATATCAGATGCCCTAAATAGAAGGTAGCTGTAAAAATGAATGTTATTAAATCCCACCAAAGATGGGTGTGCATAAGCTGGGCGATCTTTCCAGTGTATTCCAACCTGGAGATTCTTTTTTTTTTTTTTTTTTAAGATTTTATTTATTCATTTGACAGAGAGAGAGAGAGAGACAGCGAAAGAGGGAACACAAGCAAGGGGAGTGGGAGAGGGAGAAGCAAGCTTCCCCTTGAGCAGGGAGCCCAATGCGGGGCTCAATCGCAGGACCCTGGGATCATGACCTGAGCCAAAGGCAGACGCTTGACAACTGAGCCACCCAGGTGTCCCCAACCTGGAGATTCTAAGTTGATGGAGATCTGAGGGATCTGAGGTTCTGCCTGCTGCAGGCAGGGAGTTCTGTGAAGAAATTCATAGCATGTCCCAGTGAGAAGAGCCAGGGGCAGTATTTTCTGAACCCCTTCTCCGCATGGCCAACCTCACTCCTATGTAGGTGGGGATTGGCCTCTAATTGGTGGGCTTCTCCGTGTACCTGAACTGGGCCCATAGCTCCAATCGAATGCCACTCCTGATCCAATTTTCCCTGGGATTAAACATTAACCCCCAGGTTTGGCCTTGCGGGGGCTTTATATAACCTTTAGGTCAATCGTCACATTTTACAGATGGGGAGACAGAGTTTCAGAGGGAAGAAGTCTCCACAGTGATGTGGATTCACAGCCAAGTTTATTGCTGAGCTGGGGGTAAGGCTGAGGTCACTCAGCACCTGGTCCAGAAAGCCACTGTGCACAACAAAATGGGAGAATCAGTTATGAACTGATGAGAGACGATGAGGCGGACGTCCCAAGTTTGCCGAGCGCCGGCACATCTATCTTGGGATCCACAGTGCACACTGAATTGTGGGGTTCATTCCACAGATGTGTTTGGAGCCACCTTGCTGCTCAGGGGCCATCAGTGGCCAAAATAGACAAGAGACTGTTCCCTGGGGTGAACGGGTAACATAGATAAACAGAGCCCCTCCCCACCTCCAGGTGCTCTGCTAGAGGGACCAAGGTGCGGGCTGCCTCCGCTGGGGTGCTCAGGATGGCTTCCTAGGGAGGTGACAATTGGGCTGAGACCACCAGCTTTGAGAAGGTGTTGTGGTTCATAAGTTGGAACCCAAGCCCCCAGGGCCTCAGAGTGTAACTGTATTTGGAGACAGGGTCTTTACAGAAGGGTCAAGTTAAAATGAGGTCATTGGGGTGGGCCCTGATCCATATGACAGGTGTCCTTATAAAAAGGGGAAATATGGGGCGCCTGGGTGGCTCAGTTGGTTAAGCGACTGCCTTCGGCTCAGGTCATGATCCTGGAGTCCCGGGATCGAGTCCCGCATCAGGCTCCCTGCTCGGCAGGGAGTCTGCTTCTCCCTCTGACCCTCCCCCCTCTCATGTGCTCTCTCTCTCATTCTCTCTCTCTCAAATAAATAAATAAAAAATCTTTAAAAAAAAAAAAAGGAATGGGTCTGACACCTGCTACAACGTGGGTGGACCTCGAAACCATGATGCTTAATGGAAGAAGCCAGACACATATTGTATGATTCAACTTATAAAAAATATCCAGAATAGGTAAATCCATAAAGACAAAAAGCAGACTGGTGTTTCCTAAGGGCAGGGAAGAAGGGAATGAGGGGTGACTGCTTAACACATACAGACTTTCCTTCTGGGGTGATGGAAATATTTTGGGGGCTCCTGGGTGGCTCAGTGGGTTAAGCGTCTGCCTTCGGCTCAGGTCATGATCCTGGAGTCCCGGGATCGAGTCCCGCGTCGGGCTCCCTGCTCGGCAGGGAGTCTGCTTCTCCCTCTGACCCTCTTCCCTCTCATGCTCTCTGTCTCTCATTCTCTCTCTCGCAAATAAATAAAAAATTTAAAAAAAGAAAAGGGGGGGAAATATGAACGGAGACACAGAGAGAAGATGGGGTCTACACGGCAAGGGGAGGCCTCAGAAGGAAGCAGCCTTGCTGACACCTGATCTTGGACTTCCAGCCTCCAGGACTGGGAGACAATAAATTCTGTTGTTTAAGCCACCCTGCCTATGGATTCCTTTCAGCAGCCTGGCAAACCAATTCAGAAGGTGAAGGATGAAGGGTCAGGACAAATTCAGGATCTGGGGACGTGGAAATGCCTCTGCACCCCTACACTGGGCTCCTTTCCAGAATGCCCTGGGGTGGAGCCGGAGGAGACACCCCCTCGGCCCCCCGTGCCACGGGAAGGAAGCTGGGATGACCACATCCTCAGCCAATGGAGGCCTCCTTCCCTGTGAGAGCATCGCTGTGACCCTTGGACCGGCCGGCCATAAAGCAATCACCAAGATTTGATGGCAGCTAGACGTAGAGGGAGGGGTGGGGATGGGACAGTGGGGTGTGGGCTGGGAGAGGAGTGGGGGGCCGGCTCTGCTCGCTGCCCTACGCTCAAGGCCTTCATGGGGCATAGCCCCAGGGGCCGCCCATCCTCCTGAAGCTGGGAACCACCTTCCTGTGACTGGCTAAGAGCGAGCCCCAGACACCAGGCTTGGAGAACAGTGTCCCTGACACACAGGGCCTCCCCGTTCCGTCCATACTCATGTCCCACCCAGACCCCCACAGAAACTTCTAGAGTCATCAACAACTGACTGTCACAGGCCTGACCATCAGCCTTCTCACCCGGGAACAGGCCCTCAGCATCCCTGCCCTCACCGGTCCCTTGCTCACTGCACTTCAGCCCCATGCCCTCCCTGCTGTTCCTCCTATTTTTCTATGCACGGTCTCTTCATCTTACTTATTTACCAGCTTTGTGCAAATGATTTTATTTAGCCACTGTCTCCCCACATTGGAACATGAACTCCACCAGGGAGCGGAGTGGGGGATGATTTGTCTGGTATGCTCCCCGCTGTGTCCCCGACCCCTAGCACATAGCAGGTGCTCCCATAATTAGTGACCACAGGCATAAATGAATACATGGGTGAATTCTCAGCCATAATGTCCTTCATCCTTTAGGGAAAATGGAGGGAGCTCACTCCCTACCAGGGTACTTGGAGACCCTGGTTCAAATCACAGGTCTTCACCCACCCCCAAGAGCTCAGAACTTCCTGGACACACCAAAGCACATGGTGTAGGAGGAGGGAGGATGGGCAGCCCTGAGGATGAGGTGCTAATCACTGGACATTGACCAAGAGGTGGATCAGTTCCCTCTGCCCCCAGCCCCCTGCCACACCCATATCACGAGGGCTTTACTCACTGCCCGGCCTGGCCTGGCGGTACACCAAGGGAGGGTCCCGGAGGTGGAGGAGGAGGAGGAGGAAGTGGGGGGGAGAGGAGGCAGGCAGGGAGTTGGCCAAGGAGCTGCTGCTCCCAGATCCCCTGCTTCTTCTTCCCCAAACTGACCTTAAAGGGAAGTGTAGAGAGAACCTTCCAGTAAGAAGTCAAATTAGTGGGGAGGTGACATGGTGGCCAGGGGTAAGCCCTCGCCTGGAGCAGGGAAACCAGGCGTTGTCTTAACCCTGGCTGACTCACGGAGTGGCACGGTGAGTCATAACCCCTTAGTGTCTCCGTCCTCGTGGGCGAAGTGGGGACTGTTGTCATGACCAGAACTGTGCTGAGGTCAAAGGGCTAAGGCAGCCGGAAAGCACCAGGCAGGCGTCCACCAAGTGTCTCAGGTTTGGAGCACTGGGGATTTCTTACAGGTGGACGTACTGGTCGTAATGCAAACCAGCGAAAAGACAGCGGATTTAGGGACCCGGGTCTGTGGAGGTTCCTTCTCAGCACCTCACATGCTTTAATTTATTGACTCCTACCAACAGTTCGGGGAGGCATGGCCTTTACCCCCCTTTTGCAGTTAAGGAAACTGAGGCAGGGAGAGGCAGAATCAGGGGCCTGCCGTCACACGGCTGCACGTGGCGAGCAGGATGCACACCCAACGTCTGGTGCAAATAGCAAGTGTCATTTGAAAATTTCTAGCAGCTACATTGAAACAGCACACAGTAAAATTAAGTTTCAACTTAATAATACAGTTGGTTAATCAAAACAATTGGATTAATAAACCCAAACAATTATCATTTCAACTTGTAATCAATACCAAAACCATATTTTTTTAAGATTTTATTTATTTATTTGTTGAGAGAGAGCACAAGCAGGGGGAGTGGCAGGCAGAGGGAGAAGCAGTCTCCCTGCTGAGCAGGGAGCCCGATGCAGGACTCGATCCCAGGACCCTGGGATCATGACTTGAGCCGAAGGCAGATGCTTTAGGTACTGAGCCCACCCAGGTGTCCCAATACCAAAACTATTAATATTTCACTTTTCAAAATACTAACACTTGCCTATCCCTAGTGTCTTTCACATTTAAAACACATCTCAATATGGACCTTAAATTCTCATCAGAAATCCTTGATCTGTATATATAGAGTTCATAAAATTTACAGTAACAAAGGTAGATTCATGTAGCCAAGCTGTTCCGTAGGTACCAAAAGTTGTCCATTAAGTGAATTGAGTATCGGTCTTTAAATGCAAATTAACCAAAATGAAATAACATTTCCAATCCAGTTGGTCAGTCACATTATATACCAGATAGTAAATATTTTCAGCTCTTCAGGCCGCAGGGTCTCTGCTGCAACTACTCACCCCTGCCAATGTGGCCGGAAAGCTGCCATAAACAATCAGTAAACCAAAGGGCATGGCTGTGTGCCAATAAAGCTTATTTACAAAACAAGCAGAAGGCCAGAACTGGCCCACAGGCTGTAGTTTGTCAACTGTGCACTAAACTCTGTGGTTATGTTGATACATCTTCGGTTGTTCCTTCCACAAGCATTGGGGTCGGGTAGCTCCTGTGTGCCAGGCACTGGGGATCCCACATAGGTCTTGTAATTTTGCAGATAATCCTAGCTGGAGACTTTCTAGCTCTCCACACCACATCCCTTTCTCTCTCTGACTAGTTAAGCACTTGGACCAATGTTGATGCAGGGAAGGATCAAAAGACATTTTTTGTTAATGAAACAATTAAGGACTATTCATCTCCCCTAGGATGCTTCCCTCTGCCTGGCACAGGCCCTCAATAAATGTTTGCTGAGGGGCGCCTGGGTGGCTCAGTCGTTAAGCGTCTGCCTTCGGCTCAGGTCATGATCCCAGGGTCCTGGGATCGAGCCCCGCATCGGGCTCCCTGCTCTGCGGGAAGCCTGCTTCTCCCTCTCCCACTCCCCCTGCTTGTGTTCCCTCTCTCGCTGTGTCTCTCTCTGTCAAATAAATAAATAAAATATTAAAAAATAAAATAAAATAAAATAAATGTTTGCTGAATGAATGCATGCCCTGGTAAATAAATAAAATATATGGTGTCTCAGAGGATGGTTAAGTTGCTATGAAGAAATGTAAAGCAGGATGGGGGATGGGGATTGAGGGGGGAGTTGCAATTTTAAAGGAGGTGATCAGGGAGGGCTTCACGGAGGAGGTGGATTTGAGCAGAAATCTGAAGGTGAAAAGAGCCAGCCACAGGGAGATCTAGGAAAGGGAATTCCAGAAAGAGAGGACAGCAAGTGCAAAGGCCCTCAGGCAGGACTGTGCCTGGTGTAGGTGAGGCCGGTGTGGAGTGAGGGAGGGGGAGAGCAGTGGAAGACAATGCTAAGGTGGTAAGGGAGAGGGCACAGCCCCTGTAAGGACTTTCATGCCATAATAAGGAAAGCAGACTGTGGTGGGGAGTGAGGGCCAAGCCAGGAAGAGGGAGAGATGGAGGAGAGTGCTGATGGGGCTGGACCAGGATGCGGGAACGCAGCAGGCGTTTTGAACGTGTTTTGAAGGTAGAGCTGTCAAGACTCACGGGTGGATTATAATAAACACGAGCAAATCCCATTGAAAGATAAAAATAAGTACGAGAGCGGGATGTAATGAAAGGAGGTAAATGGCAGATATTCAGGAAACAGAGCAAAAGGGCACGAAGTCAGAACAGTGATAATGACTAGGAAGGAGCTTCTGGAGTGCGGGGGAAGTTCTGTGTCTTATTCTGGGAGGTGCTTATACAGATCGGTATATACATGTAACAATTCACCAAGTTGTACACTTATATTTGAGAGGGCTTGTATTATATATGAGCTTATATATAGTATATATAATATACGTTATATATACATACACATATATTAGATATATCATATGATATTATATTTATATCACACATATATTTTAAACAATTAGGCTCTGGTTGCAAACTCATGCTAATAGCATGCCACGAGATTAAATAATTTAAATAATTTCAGTGATTCAATAATGGGACCTTGACAGTCAAAAAATAGGGAGAAAGAAACCAAAGATATGTGGGTAGGAAAGAACCCTTCTGGCAGAATCAGAACTGGCCACTCCTGAGTACTCCTCATGGCCTGAGTAGTGTCAAGGGAGATGAAAAGACCTGCCTTCAAGGGGCTCCTTCTAGTTGTGAAAAGACAAGGCAGACAGATGAGACCGATCAACAGACACCTAAGGAGAGTGTGTTAATGCTAATTGCCCTGATCCATATTCAAGTGTGCAGTTTGAGTGGGAAAGAACTCTGTGGACAGAATTAATTAGGGAAAGTGAATAGTTAGCTTCCCACCCCCACCCTCCACCCTGGAAAGGTCAGAAAATCAACTGAAATTTTTAAGCTGAAAAGGGAATCCACTGACTCACATTGCTGCCATGCATCTGAAGCCAAGGACTGAATTTCAGGTATGGCTGGATCCAGGACATCAGACCATGTTGTCAGGGATCGATTGCTCTCTGTCTGCTCTGCTGTGTTCTGGGCGGGCTTCATTCTCCCATCGTGGGGTAATGATGGCCAGCAGCCCCAAACCTGCATTCCTTGCAGCCTGGCATCCCCAGCATGCCCAGCATACCCTTTCTACAGATGTGGAAAGAGGAGATGCAGAGTGAAGTGACTTCCCCAGGGTCTCACACAACACTTGTGAGGAGTGAAGGTAGAGTTCACACACTGGTCCATCTGGCTCTAAACCCTGAGTTCTTCACTACTGAATCATACTGCCTCCTATGGACCTGTCCTCAGGCTGTAGAGGAAGTGGGTAGCATTTTCTCAATTTCAAGAACTCTCTCATCTGAGTTTTTCCCAGTCTTTTCTGACTTCTAACTGCCACGTGTCTGAGCTAGAATCTGGTACAGTATGTAATCTCCAGTCAGTAAAGATCCAGGAAGCAGTTCCTCCATGCCCTAAATTAGATGCTGGGGTTTTCTAGACACAAAATTTGTATGTGAGATTGAATATCATAATTTCATGGTGTTTCACAAAGAAGCCAGTGGCTTTTGGACGTCTTACCGCTTGAGTACCTCTGAAACACACACAGAGAAGAAGGATTTGACCTAAGCAAAAAGTTAAGAGCTAATATAGATCTGAAGTACAATTCCTTCAGGCTCCTTGAGAATGTAAATGTTCCCAAGAAAAATAATATATTCACCTAACATCTGTCATCACATTTTAACTAGATCTAGTTATATCTAAGTAACATCTGAGAGGGGTGATTTTTGTCCTGGGAGAAAAGCTAATAATTAATCTTTGAGTTATAATGCCTTCCAGTTCCACAAGAAAATGTAGATGCTCCCATGAAATGGAATATATGTGCTTGCTATCAGTTATTCACCTTTAATTAGAACTAGTTATACCTAACTAACATCTTTTACCCTGGGCAAAAACCTAAGAGTTAATCTGGACTTGAGCTAAAGGGGTTCCTCTGAACCCCATTAGAAAATGTAGCTGTTCCCAAAAAAAGGAATAAATGAGCCTGATATCAGTCATTCACACTTTAGTTAGAATTAGCTCAAAGAGCTTTGAGTGCATTTTCCCTCTGTACTGTTGGAAACCATCTGAGGTAACTTTAGGGATGGAAAGGAAGAGGGATCAGTGAGAAAGACATCGGTCTAGGGGAACTGCTTCCTGGCAGGGCTCAGCTGGCAATCATTGATACTTTAGTGTTCACACCAGAATAAAGCAATCATGGTGAAAGGGAGGCATCTCCTTATTTAAGGAATGCTACAAGGGAGGCATCTAGTCCTGGTGGGAATGCTGGGCTTTGGGGACACAGGTGAAGCGATTTACTGTTATAGGAAAGGCAGCTCTTAAATGCTAACTCGAACACAAGGTGAGCTTATATTAGGAAACTTGAAAAACTGTGAAGAACTCATGTTCCTTGCTTCATTTGTAATGTTTTCTCTTTCTTTCTTTCTTTCTTTTCTTTCTTTCTTTCTTTCTTTCTTTCTTTCTTTCTTTCTTTCTTTCTTTCTTTCTTTCTTCTTTCTCTTTCTTTCTTTATTTTTTTTGTTTAAATGAAATTGTATTTCTTTGGAAGATGTGCAACAGGCACATGGCTTCAAATTCCAAGAGAGCAGATGACGATGCAGTAGAAAGCGTCCTCCTGTGGGAGCCCCCAGACCTGAAAGCTACCCCCACCCCCATCGTGTCTCACTCCAGACGTAGTTTATAAACGTACATTCATTTCCCCTTTTTTCACTCACATGTGGTATCCTGTGTTCTGCACTGTCCCTTTTCACTTTCCTGGTGCACTTTCAATGGGGAAGATATTGTCTTGAAGGGGGTGAAAACTAGAGCTTACGGGGTGAAAAAGATCTTCCTCTTCTTATGCAGAAAGCACAGATACACATAGAGCACATGAGCAGATATATAATCTATGTATGGTGTTACAATTTCAGTGGGGGGAAGAGCACAAAACACAAAATGGTGAGAAACACTGATGGGACCATATACACTCAATATTGCCCCATGTCTGGGGCGCCTGGGTGGCTCAGATGGTTAAGTGTCTGACTCTTAACTTCAGCTCAGGTCTTGATCTCAGGGTAGTGAGTTCGAGCCCCATGTGGGGCTCCCTGCTGGGTGTAGAGCCTACTTAAAAAAAAAAATTTACCCCATATGGTATATACAAACAATTGTCATTCATTTTCAAAGCCATATAACATTCCATTATGGGAATACACCAGATTCTATTAACCAATCCCCTACTGATGCCTATTTTGTTGTTTCTAATGTTTTGCTAAGTGTTTTCTGTCATTGTTCATTTTATATTTTGTATACTTTTTACTGAAGTAGAATTAGTTTACAGTAATAATGCACAGGTCTTAGGTGTGTTCAATTTGCCGAGTTTTGACAATTCTATACACTCATGTAACCACCACTAAAAATAAGTTCTAGTGGCGCCTGGGTGGTTCAGTGGGTTAAGTGTCTGCCTTCGGCTCAGGTCATTATCCCGGGGTCCTGGGATCGAGTCCCGCATCGGGCTCCCTGCTCAGCAGGGGAGTCTGCTTCTTCCTCTGCCGCTGCTCCTCCCCACTCTCTCTCTCTCACTCTCTCAGATAAATAAATAAAACATCTTTAAAAAAATAAAAAATAAAAATAAGATCTAGAATATTTTCCCCACCCTAAAAAGTCTCTTCATGCCTCTGTCCACTCAGCTCCCCACTCTACCCTAGGCAACCACCCTCTATCCCCAAAGATTACTTTGTCTATTCTCCGGATTTCATATAAATGGAATCATACAGTGTGGTACCATTATATGGTAAATGCATACGATGCATTTTTATAATGCAACTTTATAAGAGACTACCCAATTTCCCAAACGGGGTATAATATTTTGATTCCCACCAACAACGGAAGAGTTCTGGTGGCTCCTTATTTTCCACCAGTATCTGATATCCATCTGTTTCATTTGTTTTACTTTAGTTGTTCTGGTGGGTATCGTTAACATTTTCACCTGTCGGTAATGGTTCAGAACCAACCAAGTAAAAATGAAAAACAGGGACGCCTGGGTAGCTCAGTCGGTTAAGCGTCTGCCTTCGGCTCAGGTCATGATCCCAGGGTCCTGGGATCGAGTCCCGCATCGGGCTCCCTGCTCCGCGGGGAGCCTGCTTCCCCCTCTGCCTCTGTCTCTTATGAATAAATAAATAAAATCTTTTTTAAAAAAATGAAAAACAAAACCCACGCCGACACAATTATGTTTGGGAAATGCTACAAACTCTGTCCACTCTAAAAACACAGCAGTGCATCGTAAGGGCTCTGGTCCATGCCGCAGAGCTGCTTCTTTTTTTTTTTTTTAAAGATTTTATTTATTTATTTGACAGAGAGACACACAGCGAGAGAGGGAACACAAGCAGGGGGAGTGGGGAAGGGAGAAGCAGGCTTCCTGTGGAGCAGGGAGCCAGACACGGGGCTTGATCCCAGGACCCTGGGATCATGACCTGAGCCGAAGGCAGACGCTTAACCGACTGAGCCACCCAGGTGCCCCCACAGAGCTGCTTCTTAATGCGGCATTCCTTAATCTTGTTTGGCTGGAGCATCTCTCGTGCTGTGTTTCACACTTACACATGTTGGTGGAAGCTACCGTGGAAGTGTTACTTTGCATTCCAGCTTAGCGTTGCCTTGACATATGCATTCCTGTTCCATAAACGAGATAATATGCTGTCAAGGGCATCAAAAAGTCCTCCTGTCCCTCACTGCTTATCCTTATCGGACTTGTTCAGATATCTCTTCATTGGGGCATATAAATGCCTTCTAAAGTCCATGATTATATATAAAAAATTTTAAATACAAAGATCTTGGGGAAGGGCACTAGGGGGTCTAAATCTACAGGAAGGGGTGAGCGAGCGAATGCAGACTCTTCCCTCTGGCAGGTTTGGGTACGAGGAGGAGGGAGAGCTCTATCTGAAGGGCACCGGGGCTCCTGGGGATCAGCAATGAGGGGGGAGGCAGAGGCAGGGAGAAACCAGAAGTCAAACCTCACCTACTTCCCACACCTGCCTTGCCTGCCCTGGAAATGAGTCTCTACAGCAAAGGCTGAATAAATATTACGGCTGGGATCACGGAAGCCCAGCCAAGCCAAACAAAGCCCTTAAAAATCCAACACAGGGTGGTTACAGAGGAAGCAAGGAAGATTGGGGGGAGGCTGAGGGTGAGAGAGGACAGTGACTCCCCTCGGCTGGATCACTCTCTGGGGCAGGGGCGCCCCCGGGCGCTGGGGGCCTGAGCTGCCGGGAGCCCCCCCCAGTCCGACAGTCACAGACAGCTCCCAGACGTTGTCCAGGGTACCCTGGGGCACAGCCGCTGTCTTGTGTGTCCCCGTCAGATGCAAGTACCGCACCAGACGTAGCACATCGTGGGCTTTCACTAAATGTCTGTTACGTGAATGGTGACGGTCCATCGAGAAAAACACACCGGGATGGGAATTTCTTGAGTGCAAGGAGGGTGTTTTCTGTACATGTGCAGTTTCCACTCCATGTGCAGCCTGGAGCCCAGCATCGTGCCCGACACACGGAAGGCTGGGTTTAGTTCTCCTCCACTCACTAAGCTCCCAACAGCTTCCTGCTGTATTTAGTATAAACCAAACTCCTTGCCTGCCCCCCCCGCCCCGCCGCCAACACCCTGAACGACCTGCCCCGTCCCCTGCCTGCCCTTCCTTCTCCCTCTCTCCACCCCCTCTCTCTGCTCCAGCCACAGGGGCCTCCTCGCTGTTCCTCCAACACACCAGACCAAGTCCTGATCACAGGACATTTGCATGTGCTGTTTCTTCAGCCTGAAACACGCTTCCCCCAGGACTGTACTTAAATGTCACCTTCTTAAGGGGTACCTGGCTGGCTCAGTGGGTAGAGCATATAGCTCTTAATCTTGTGGTTGTGAGCTCAAGCCCCACATTGGGTATAAAGCTTACTTAAAAAAAAAAAAGGTCACCTTCTTCAAGGAGGCTTTTCCAGCCTTTGGTTGCCTTTCCCTGTGGTTATATGCAGTTTCTTGGTAGCACTTACTCTTTTATCACTTTCCTGATTTATTTATGTATTTATGGTCTAGCTTGTTCAGTGCTTTATCCCTAAAACAGTGGTGGGCTCGATGAGTAAGGGCTGATTGAGCACCTCTGCTATGTGCAGGCCCTTCCTAGATACTAGGGACCCAGCAGAGAACAAGGGAAACTCCATTCTAGCCTGTAAGGCCCTGGGGGTGGGAAGGAGAGAAATGAGGAAGACACAAAAACAGGTAAAGACAAAAGACAATGTCAAACAGTGAGGGGTTCCTGAAAACAGTGATATCACAAAGAGCTATGGGGCTGGGCTCCGGGGAAGGGGGCGGTCACCCATAGCCTCTTAGCCATCTGGGCTGAATATACAAAGACAGTGACAGAGTCAGAGGTGGGAGGGAGGGCATTTCCTGGCAGGCAGAACAGCAAGTGCAAAGGCCCTGGGGTTAGGACCAAGTTTGGCTCAATCAGTATTCAAGGAATAAATGAACAATAGAAGATTCTAGAAGGAACTGATTGCTGCTTAGGTTTGGCCGGGGAGGGCTTGGAGGGTGGGTAGGAGGTTGCCAGGTCCTGAGGGAAGGGAGCTTCTGGCAGAGGGAAAGGCTCCAGCAAAGGCCTGGGCTGTTCCTCTTGGTTTTGTTCTGTCCTGGGAGTGGACAGGACCCAGCCAGGGGCCCTGGGCTCTCCTGGAGACCCACATCCTGGGACTCAGAGGAGAAACAGTCCCTGAAAGTGGGGGAGAGGTCATGGCAGAGCTGAGGCACCCCAGACTTTGGCCTTTGCCCACTGCGGCTAGAAAAGCACAAAACATCAAGATAACGGTCTTCCCTCCCTTCCCCCAGCCTGCCCTGGTGTCACTGGCCCTTAACCCTGTCCATCTTGCCTGTCCCCCAATCAGCACCCAGGGATGGGCTGGGAGCTCCCTATACTATTTCAGCATCTTTTGGGGGTGGTTACGGAGCTGGAGCGAGGAGCGGAGCAGAGCCTGGGAGTCCTGGTGGTGGGGTGAGGCTCCAGCTCAGAGCAGACTCGGGAAGCGGTGGGAGGCAGAGCTGGCTGGCCTCATGAATGGGGATTTAGCAGCTGGAAAGGTGAGCCCTGTCCGGGTCCATGGGGGAGGGAGGGAGAGTCGAGGCCAGGAAACCCTCCCCAAGCTCCCAGAGTTGGAAGGAGCCTCACACACACACACCCCATTGTACAGATGGGAACACTGAGGCCCAGAGAGAACACGGAATGGCCAAACTCGTGCCTCCATCCTGGGGCTGCTCTTGTCTTTCCTCCAGGAGGGGGGCACTTGGGCAGGATGGGAGGGTAAGAGGGGGCTGGTTTCATCAGTCTCATAGGAGTTGACAAGGCTGCTCACCCCCATGCATGCACCTGTCTAGCACTTTTAAAGGAATTGGCTCACATGCCCTGGGAGGGCCTGTGTCAGCTCCACAGCCCATCTGGAGATGGAAGCTCCAGGGGCAGGGTGGGCCAGCCTGGGGGCTGAGCGGTGGTTGAGTTTGAGCCTCATGGACCTTGGGGTGGCGTGCAGATGGGCGGTGGGAGGAGAGGGGGCTGAGTGATCCTCATGCCTGTCCCCTCCTTGCCCCAGATGGCTTCCTCCACCGGTCCCATGGACCCCGTTGGCAGCCTGGAGCTCCTGGATCTCCTGTTTGATCAGCAGGACGGCATCCTGAGACATGTGGAGCTGGGTGAGGACTGGGACCACATTGAGGACCAGGTGAGGACACGCCAGGCCACAGAGCCAGAGCCCCACTCCACGGGCTCACAGAGCTCAATTTTAGCAAAGCACAGCATTGTGTCGAACCTCTCAGCTACCCTGAGGGGTAGGTGACATTAGCTTCTTCTTAGAGGTGAGGAAACCGAGGCCCAGAGAGGAGCAGTAACTTGTCCAGGGTCACACAGCACTTTGGGGCTGGGTTCAAGCTCAAACTCGGGGCTTGTGCCTTGGGGGGTGTACCCACGCTGCACGATTGTGTTCAGGCTCCAAGAACCCTGGGAGGAAGGGGAATTAGCCCCTTCTGTCTTGCAGAGAGGACAAGTGAGGCCCAGAGAGGATCAGTGGCTTGCTCAGAGTCACACAGCTATCCAGAATAAAGCCTAGCGCTTTCATCTCCCACCCCCTCCCTCTCTGTCCCAGCAGGTCCTGCCAGGCCCAGACTCTGATGAGTTCCTAAACTCCATCCTGGCTTCTGGAGACTCGGTGCCCAGCTCCCCGATCTGGTCCCCTGCAGCCAGTGACAGTGGCATCTCTGAAGACCTGCCCTCTGACCTCCCGGACACCCCTCCACGCAGTGGGGCGGCCGCCACCCCCACCGGCTGCCATACCACGGAGTCAGGCAAGGGGCTCTGCCCCTCCTACCATCCGGGACTCCCCTGCCTTGCCAGTCCCCCGGGACCAGTGGCCCAAGTGCTGGAGACCTCTGTGGCCATAGACCTGGGTGGGTTCTGCAACTTCGTTCACCACCCTCTCCTCGTTCCAGGCACTGTGCCCACACACCGGCCCTTTGAAATAGGTGCTGTCATGGGTCCATTCCCCAGATGGTGAAATGGAGTCCCCGTGAGGTTTAGGAATGAGTCAGAGCCACTGAACTGGGCTGTAACCCTGGCAGGCTGGCTCCCGCCCCAGATACCACGCTGCCCAGATACCACGCTCATCTTTGAACCTCCCATGCCTGGATCATAGAGATGCTCGATGAAAGTATGTGAGGTCATGGGACCCTAGGCCTCGGGACGCTCCTCCTGGATCTGGGGGAAACTAGCCTTATGCACAAGACACCCCCCAGCAGGGCGTCCTTTTCCCCTTGAGCCTTGCAACGACGTGGGAGCTCTTATTAGATTCATTGGAGAGTTGACAAAAGTGAGACTCAGAGAGGTTTAATCACTTAACCAAGGTCACACAGCTCTGCCCAGGCAGGATAGGAACCAAGAGCTGTGTAACCCTGAAGTCTGTGTTCTGGAGACCAGCCTGCCTATAGGTGCCAGGTGGGAGGGAACCTGAGGTGAATTAGACCTGGTCCCTGCCCCCAGCGGGAGATAAGGCCGCTCTGGCTGGAGATCTAGTCTATGATCCTGGGCTATAACTGCCGCTCCTGCCGGGTTGGCAGTGGGTCCCTCAGCAGTGTCCTGATGAATCGGGTTCCCAATTTCCCTCAGCAAGAAGACAGAGGCACCAGCTGGGGCTGTCGCCTTCAACCCAGGCCTTGGGGCCCCAAGCTGTGCCCCAAATCCCTAGCACATTGTGGTCAATCCTGGGAGCCTTTCTGGAGGCAGCAGGTAGAAGCTGGGAGCTCAGGGGTCCCCACCTGACTTTTCCCTGTCTTTGTCCCCATCTGCCCTCATCAGAAATGTGGAGCCCGGGCCTGTGTTCCGAGGAGCAGGTTGAGTTGATGGACCAGCCTCCATCCTGCAACCTCACGGTGAAAGATCTTCTTCTCTCCGGCAGCGGGGCCACCGACCTGGTGAGCAGCCCCGACCCCACCCCTCAGAGCATTGGGGTCGGAGGGCTTCATGGGGCCCCAGTACCTCCATTTCAGAGATCGGAAGGCTGAGTCACACACAGGGTAGGGCACTTTCCAGTAGTAATAATAATTAAAAAAAAAAAAAAAGCTAAAACCAAGCATTCTTCTAAATGCTTTCAATGTATCATCTTTTAACTCACAGTAATGCAAAAGATTGGGGCTCTTGTTACATTAATTTTACCCTTGAGGAAATGGGCACAGAGAGGGTCAGCAATTTGCCATAAGTCACACAGTGGCTGCTGGCTCGATCCCTGGGCTGGCCTATTGGGTCACTGCCCACTGACCCAGGGCCATCTGTATTTCCAAGGGCTTCGGGTACCCATAAACCAGACCTGACGACCCAATTAGTGCTCCCATTTCACAGATGAGGAACCAGTTGGGCTGATTAATGGCCTAGAATTCTGGGTAGTGGGGATTGATCCACAGGATTGACAGACTGTCCCAATCTGCACCTTTATTCTGGGGTCTGTCATTCCACAGGGTGACACTTTTTTTTTTTTTTTAAAGATTTTATTTATTTATTTGAGTGAGAGAGAATGAGAGACAGAGAGCATGAGAGGGAGGAGGGTCAGAGGGAGAAACAGACTCCCTGCCGAGCAGGGAGCCTGATGTGGGACTCGATCCCGGGACTCCAGGATCATGACCTGAGCCGAAGGCAGTCGCTTAACCAACTGAGCCACCCAGGCGCCCCACAGGGTGACACTTTTAAGACTTTGACACTCGGGTGACATTTCTAATGTTTCTCTTTCATAATTTAAATTTAATTAAACACTTTTTTTTTTTAAACAGGCAAATGCATCCATACAGCCCGAGTTCCAAAGGCACACACAGGCATGGGGGGGGGATCTTCTCCCTCACCCTATGTTGCCAGATACCTCCCTTCCCACACAGATGCCAAGGACTCCTCCCAAAGGGATTCCTTCTTCATTTTTTAAGTTTGACATACTAAGTAGTGTCCCACCCTTAACATGTTTTTGGCCCTTTATTTTTTAACTTGAGAGTTTATCGTGGTGATTGCTTTATATCATGATACAGGGGAGCCCCGTCCTTTTTCACCACTGTGTAGTACTCCCCACCCCGCAGACCCGGGTGATGCCTTTTTAAATCTATCCCCTATTTGTTGGATATCCCCACTGTGTCCAGCCCTTGTGTCCAGCCCTTTTGTCCACACGTGAGGTTCCGTAGGATCAGTTCCCGGCTCAGAGGGCTGGTGCTGGCTCTCCTGAGCCCCAGCGCCCATGCGGACCTGACAGCAGACGAATCGATAGTTTCTCAAATCTGGTGCCTCTTCCATTTCCTGGAGGGGGTCGGTTTCCCTGCCCCCAGCGCCATGTCCTGATTTTTCCCACAGCAACAGCATCACGTGGCAGCCCCCCACCTGCTGCGCCCTGGGGCTGACCACTGCCAGGAGCTGGTGCTGACAGAGGATGAGAAGAAGCTTCTGGCCAAAGAAGGCCTCACTCTGCCCACCCAGCTGCCCCTCACCAAGGTGAGCTGGGGCTCCGGGCCCCGCCCCCTTTCCTGCAGCTACCTGCCCAGGAATCTCACCTTGGGGGCCTCCTGCGCTAGAATGTCATGACGCGTCTGTCGCTGGAGCCGGGAAACGCATCCTAAAGACCAACTCGGTGGGCAGGGCTTGACATCCGGGAACCAAGGGTGGGCTTCCAGGCGGCGGTGGTTTGGGCTCTGGGAGCCTTCCTCGTGCCTTTCACGCTTTATCATAGCCCCTTGCAGGCCAGAGCTCACAAAAGGGGTGACCCGCAGGCCAGGTACCCCTGCAGACAGGCTTCGACTGGGCTGTGCTGCATTTTGTGAATGTTTGAATTTTGAATTGGTTGCTAACATTTCTCTGGCCGGGAGTTTTCACGCAAGAATTCCGTGACTGTGGCCCCCATACTCCCACACCGCCATATGCAACCAGCTCGCCGCAGCTGCCCCCCGGCCCCCAAGCCTATTTCATTCAACTCAAGACCTGGGTTTGCCATTCCCACTGGAAAGACATTCCTTCGTCTCGGTACCAGCCGGCTCCGGGAAAGGCGCTGTTCCCAGGCGTGGCCAGAAGGTGGCGCCATCGCACCAATGCGCAAAGTCTGGTAGCCAGTTCCTAACTGGGATGGGGTCTGGGAAGATCATCAGGACCCAGGACACCCCCGCCCCCGCCCCGCCCCAGAGACTGCAAGAATTTAGAGGAAGTCACTTGGAGTCTTCCCCCAGGTCCCTGGGTCTGGGGCGGGGGGGGCTCCCATGGGAAGAGAACATGGGTCCAGACAATGGAGTGGACTCTCCTCCTCATGTCACTGCAGTACGAGGAGCGAGTGCTGAAAAAAATCCGGCGGAAAATCCGGAACAAACAGTCGGCCCAAGAAAGCCGGAAAAAGAAGAAGGAATATATTGATGGCCTGGAAACTCGGTAAGGCTGGGGGCCTGGGATGCCAAACTTGGGGTGGGGGAGGGGAACAGAGGCCCAGGGAGAGGGGTGCAATGTGACTAGGGTCACAGTTTGGGGGGGCCTGACAAAGTGAGAGGTGTTTTTTTTTTAATTTTTTTTTTCTTATGTTAATCCCCATACATTACATCATTAGTTTTAGATGAAGTGTTCCATGATTCATTGTTTGTGCATAACACCCAGTGCTCCATGCAGAACGTGCCCTCCTCAATACCCACCACCAGGCTAACCCATCCTCCCAACCCCCTCCCCTCTAGAACCCTCAGTTTGTTTTTCAGAGTCCATCGTCTCTCATGGTTCGTCTACCCCTCCGATTTCCCCCGCTTCATTCTTCCCCTCCCGCTACCTTCTTCTTCTTCTTCTTTTTTTTTTTCTTAACATATATTGCATTAGTTGTTTCAGAGGTACAGATCTGAGATTCAACAGTCTTGCACAATTCACAGCGCTTACCAGAGCACATACCCTCCCCAGTGTCTATCACCCAGTCACCCCATCCCTCCCACCCCACCCCCCACTCCAGCAACCCTCAGTTTGTTTCCTGAGATTAAGAATTCCTCATATCAGTGAGGTCATATGATACATGTCTTTCTCTGTTTGACTTATTTCGCTCAGCATAATACCCTCCAGTTCCATCCACGTCGTTGCAAATGGCAAGATCTCATTCCTTTTGAAGGCCGCATAATATTCCATTGTGTATATATACCACATCTTCTTTATCCATTCATCTGTCGATGGACATCTTGGCTCTTTCCACAGTTTGGCTATTGTGGACATTGCTGCTATAAACATCGGGGTGCACGTACCCCTTCGGATCCCTACTTTTGTATCTTTGGGGTAAATACCCCGTAGTGCAATTGCTGGATCATATGGTAGCTCTATTTTCAACTTTTTGAGGAACCTCCATACTGTTTTCCACAGTGGCTGCACCAGCTTGCATTCCCACCAACAGTGTAGGGGGGGTTCCCCTTTGAGAGGTTTTTTTTTTCGACTCTGGGGGAGAGGTTATTTTTCATGTGAACTGCAAGGATGGAAAGATGCCTAGAGATGGCAGAGGGCTCAGTCTCGAGGTCCCTTTATCCCCTAGAATATGTGGCACCAAGAAAGGAGAATGTATGGCCCATCTTGTTCTGGCTCTCTGCCTGAAGATGGGGTGCTTACTCCCCCAGTCTGAGCATCCCTGGTCCTCAGCTATCACGGCTTCCTTGAGTGTGTGTGTTGGGAAGGACAGAGGGGACATCATTCCTGGCAGAAATTCCTCAACTGAAAAACTGTGACCCCAGTTTCATCCAATCACCTCTCTCTTAACTCATGTAAGGGGACAGGCTCCTCTTTCTTCTTCTTTTTTTTTTTTTTTTTTTAAGATTTTTTTTTTTTTATTTGAGACAGAGAGAACGAGAGAGAGAGAGAGCACATGAGAGAGGGGAGGGTCAGAGGCAGAAGCAGGCTCCCTGCCGAGCAGGGAGCCCGATGCGGGACTCGATCCAGGGACTCGATCCCGGGACTCCAGGATCATGACCTGAGCCGAAGGCAGTCGCTTAACCGACTGAGCCACCCAGGCGCCCCTCTTTCTTCTTTAACAGAAACGTAACAAGTGAGCACGCTCACTTCCTAACCTGGGACTGACTTGATGGAGTGTTATGGGTTTATTTGGGTGTTCTGTCTTCCCAAGTCAGTTTTGGGATGTCATACATTTCTGGGAAGTTGTCTGTTACAAATGTATCACCACAAAATGGTTCATAGTTATCTCTTACTATTTTGCTAAGCTCTACGTTGTTGGCAGTCATACCCATTTTAATAAATTCATGCTGTTCATTTGTGCCTTCTTTTTCTCCTTCATCTTCTTGATTCATCTTGTCAGAGACTTATTTATTTACTTATTCTTGCCAGAGAATGGCTTTCTGGCTTTTCCTCCCACCCACCTGTATTTTTGTATTCTAGTTCTTCCATTTCTGCTCTTATCTTTATTATTATTTTTAATTTATTTAAATTCAATTAATTAACATATAGTGTATTATTAGTTTTGGAGGTAGAGTTCAGTGATTCATCAGTCTTATTGCTCTTAGCTTTAGTATGTTCTTCCTTGATGCTTTATTTTGGAGGGAGTTTGTTCTGTTGTCCTTTTGCTAACTTTCAACACATGTGCATTCGCTTGTTGAGCTGTATAAAGGCTGGTAAAGATCTGTCCCTCCCGGCCCTGCGTTAGCTGCCCCTCACGCATTGTGATTTGCACCAGTGACATTACCACTGGGTTCTTGGGTCTTCCTTAATCTACATCATGGATTCTTTTTTTTTTTTTTAAAGATTTTATTTATTTATTTGAGAGAGAGAATGAGAGAGAGCACATGAGAGGGGGAGGGTCAGAGGGAGAAGCAGACTCCCTGCCGAGCAGGGAGCCCGATGCGGGACTCGATCCAGGGACTCCAGGATCATGACCTGAGCCGAAGGCAGTTGCTTAACCAACTGAGCCACCCAGGCGCCCCTACATCATGGATTCTTTTCTATCCCATGAGTTATTTAAAAGAAGGGCCTTTCAGTGTGTGTGTGTGGGGGGGGGGGCGCTTATTCCTTTCCCTGGATGCAATGTGAAGACCAACATATTCACATGCTGGGATTTGTGTATTTCAATTCCACATCTGAGTGGTCTGGGCCAAGACCACGATCACAGAGGGATGCAGACGGGAAAGGTGGGGCCCCAGCCTGGATCTGGGATCCCTAGATGGATGGATCACCATTGTCATGTACCTCAGATGCAATCTACAAAGCCCCTAATCAACCTTATTTCATGTCATTCTCCCAAACACTCTGTGAACTAGGTAATTGTTGCCCCATTTTACAGGTGAGGGGGCTGAGCTCAGAGAGTAGAGTGGCTTGAGCTCACGGGGAGGGTGAGGATTGTAACTTGGTTCTCCTTAGACTCCCAGTCATCCTACTCCTTGGTCTTCTGGAAGCATCACTGCCCAAGTTGGGCATTCCATTCCCAGTCCTGGGGGCACAGACTAGAGTGAAGCCCCCACATCAATGCAGATGTGGGATCTAGGAGCCAGGCAGACCTGGGTTCAAATCATGGCCCTGTCCACAAACTCGCCCGGTGTATTTGGATGAGTGACGTCCCATCTCTAACCTCAGGTTCCCTGTCAAGTGGGGCCTGACAGGGAGAGGTCAGCTGGGCCAGTTGGTGACAGGCATATTCTGAATGTCACTGTGACATTGTCCCTGCAGGATGTCAGCCTGCACTGCCCAGAACCAGGAGCTTCAGAGGAAGGTCTTGCATCTCGAGAAGCAGAACCTGTGAGTCTTGGTCTAGCTGTGGCAGAGGACAGGGGTAGCTGGCCCCCAGAGTCCCTTGCAGGAGAGGTGGACAATGTGGGGGACAGCCTCTGTGATGGCAAAGCAGAGCAGGGGGTAAGGGCTCCACCTAGAAAGGGGGCAGGCTGCATAAAGGAGGGCACTTGGACTTGGGGACAGGTATTTCCGGTGGAGGAAATGACACATGAATGGCCAGAGGCTAGAAACACAGCATCCTGGAGGACTGCGTGTGTTCCATCTAAGAGGTGCATCTACTCAACATATATTTAGCACCTCGTCTGTGCCAGGCATTGTTCTGGGCAATGGAACCACAACAGTAAACAAACAGACAGTTTCCCGACTTAGAGAACTCATGGTCTAGTGGGAGACATACTCAAGACAAATGAAAATATATGATTGTTTTCAAATAGTGATTGTCACTGAGGGTAAGAGCGAAGCAGGATAAAGGCACTGGAGAGCAAGTGGGGCCTATTCTGGGCAGGGAGGTCAGATAAGGTGACTTTTGAGATAAGACCTGATGGATGAGAAAGAACCAGCTACAAGAAGACCTGGGGAAATAGTGTCCTTGGTACAGAGGGAACCAGCATGTGCAAAAGTCCTGGGGTGGGACCAGGTCTGGCATGTAGCAGAAACAGCACGTGAGCCCTTGTGGCTGGAGCAGAGTGGGTGAGGGGGAGAGAGGGAGGAGGGGAGGGCAGGGAGGGGATGGGGCAGGTCATGCAGAGCCTTGGGGGCCATGGGGAGGACTTGGGCTTTTACCCCAGGGGGGTGGGAGCCCTGGGAGGATGGAGAGAAGCCCACTTACATTTGAAAAGTGCCATCTGGCTACTGCTTGGAGCATTAACCCTAGGGTGGCAGGAGGGTCCTTAGGGGGGCCAGAGTAGAGGCTGGGGCTGGCATTTCGGTGATAGATGATGGCGGCCTGGATCAGGGAGGTGGGGTGGCAGAGAAGTGAGTGGGTGCAAGGGGGTGGGATGTTCAGGGAGATTTACTGAAGCAAAGAGAGAGAGTCTGGGACTCTAAAGACCAGTGGGGCCGTGAGGGATGAATGGGGTTCAGACATCAGCCAGTCTGGGAGATCCCAGGAATGGATGGGAGTCAGTCAGATCACAGCCCCATGGGGCTGAGCCAAGACCCTCCCATTCCCACTAAGATCCCTCTTGGAGCAGCTGAAGAAACTCCAGGCCATTGTGGTCCAGTCCACCAGCAAGTCGGCCCAGACGGGCACTTGCATAGCGGTAAGTCCTGGTCCCCAGGATAAAGGGGGTCCTCAGCCTTGGCAAAGGGGGTCTGTGTGGGGAGCTGAGCACAGCCTGAGCCCCAATTCAAGCACGATCCCATCTTCTGGGCCTCAGTTTCTTTGCTCACAGGGTGGGGGGAGGGATGGGGTGACCTCCCCCATCTCTGCCAGGTCCTGCTGCTCTCCTTTGCCCTCATCGTCCTGCCCTCCATTAGCCCTTTCGTCACCAACAAAGCCGAGAACGCCGGAGACTACGCACCTGTTCGAGGTAGGTGGGCTAGGGATGCTCTGTCCTCAAAACCCCCCGGGCTGCATCATGGGCACAATCCCCTTGTTTCCCCAAGTCTCTATACTGGGCCTCTGGGGGACATGGAGGGGATCCCCTTGCCTGCTCGCTACTCCTTGAGGCTGGGGCTGGGGAACGGAGGGACACCAGTCCCCCACCCCACCCCTCATGATCCTCCCAACCCTTGTTCAGTTTTCTCCAGAACTTTGCACAACGATGCTGCATCCCGCGTGGCCCCCGACGCCACACCAGGCTCCGAGGGCCCAGGACCACGGTCCAAGGATGGCACATCCCAGGAAGGGTCTCCAGGCAGCCCCACAGTGGACTGGGAATCTCGGGGCATGTCGGCTCTGGACAACTTGACGAAGGGGCTGGACAACTCGACTCTGATCCCAGACAACTCCACACTGGTCCCGGACAACTCGACACTCGTCCCGGACAACTCAACGGAGAAGCTGAACGGGGCCACCCTGCTGGGCTGGACTGGGACCGAGCCAGCGCTCAGCTCTGGACGGGTGGGATTGGAGGCAGCAGGGGAAGAGCTGTGAGCACCATCCCAATGTGCCCGCAGGCCCCTGGGCTTAGGGGCCCTTCTGTGGACAGTGACAACAGGCATGGGGGTGAGAGGTGAGACCTGGCGTAAGAGCCAGGATGGAGACGCACAAACCCATGGACCCAGATACACACAGAACATGCTCACAGGGCAACCACAGGGCCACGAAGCCTGAGAAATACACAGATCCAGGCAAAGGAACAGGCAGACACATACAGAGTGATCCACAGACCCAGACAGACACACACACACACACACACACACACACACACACACCCCATGCCTCAACAGCTCCCCTGCCCCCAGACTCCTCCCTGCCTCCTGCACAGAGGGAAGAGAAACCGGCTGAGTCTGTGGGGACCCTGGCCCACAGCCACCCCTCTTTTCTAAGATCACAGAGATCCTTGATAAAGTATTTTTTTTTCTTAATAAAGTATTTTGACAGAACACGGCTGGCACAAAGCGGCATTAGGGTGGAAGCTGAAGCAGAGTCTCGGGCTCCTCAACTCCTGGAAGGAGGGGCTGGGCCAGCCTGGGATGGGGAGGGAGGTGCGGCCAGACCCCCAGGCTGGGAAGGCGGCCTGCCAGGCCCCAGGGGTGCCTTCAGCACCTTGGAGAGCGGCCGCAAGCAGATCGCAGGGAGCCCTTCAGGGTGTCCACGGAAGGCCTGGTCCACCTTCCTGGGGGCTGCACAGCCCACCCTGCTTGTTTTCCGGGTGGGGAGACTTGTTTTTCTGGCATGGGAAGTGAAGGGACCTGGCTGGAACCCAGCTGTGCCTGTGCTCTCCTAATGTGTGGTGATGCCACCGGCTCTGAGCAGGGGCCAGGGGCTTCGAACCAGACCAAAGCGCACGGCCCCTAGCCTCACGGGGCTCACAGCCTAGCAGTGGGGGGCAAATATTTAGAAACCACGCACACAGGCACATCATCACACACTGGGGGCTCCAGGAATGCCAGGTGTGGTACTGCCCCTCCTCCTTCGCCTCCAGGCCTGGTTTGCAGAGAGGCCCAGCAGGGTCCACAGGGGCAAGGGGACCATGCAGTCCTGTCAGGACTAGGACCTGGCACAAGGTTATGAATGCCAAACACAGACTCAGATGCAAGAATTTCTGCTTTTATTGCATTGAAGACTTCTTTGGAAGTCTGGAGGCAGCCAGGTGGACACACCCCTTTCTCCCTCTAGCCCCAGAGGCAGTGTAAACCCCATTGTCTGTGCCACCATGAAGTCTGGCTCCTGAATGGTGACTCTGCGCCGCCCCCCCCACCTCCCGGAGGGACTATGAAGGCGATTTGGGGGGGGGGCAGGGGAAGGGGAGTGTGAGGGCCCAGGGCCAGAGAGAGTTAACCTTGTTTACACCGGGAACTAGGGAGGGCCTGGCCACACCTCCCCAGAACATCCTGAGTCAGGGGCTGGGGCCCAGAAGGAGCAGATGCCTGGGGTGTCAGATCCAAGGTCCATGTCCAGGGTGTAAATGCTCCTCCCCAGGCCCACACCGGAGGCCCCTAGAGCTAGAGAGAGAGGCAGTGGAGGGTGAGCCTGCCCTGGGGTCTGGAGCCCGGCAATCAGCCCCCTGAGGTCGCCCCCCCCCACCCCCACGGGCAGGTACAAGTAACAAAGTGAGACCAGTAAGAAAAGATGAATCCATGGTTTCTATAAAAAGCCCCACCCTCCCCGGGCCCCCGGGTCAGCTGGGGGCCACCTCGGCCTTCACCCTTTTGGGGGGCCTGTGCGGCGCAGGACTGTCCAGATGCTCCCTCTTGGGGCTGGCGGGTCCGGAGCCATTGTGCTGGGTGCAGGGCTCTGCTGAGGGCTCCGGCTTGGGGCTGGCGGGTGCTGGGCCGTTGAGCTGGGTGGGGGCCTCCTCCTTGGGCTCCAGCTTGGGGGCAGGTGGGCGGGGCAGGGGGGGAAGCGCCCTCTCCAGCACGCGGGGGCCGTCCCAGGCGGGGATCTCCAGGCTCAGGTGCTTCATGAGCCTGGTCATGACCTCGTCCACATAGCCATGGATACGGAGGTCGGCGTGGCGGTCCTGCGGGGGCAAAGACAGGTCAGGCTGAGGCAGAGGTCGGGAGGGGAGGGAGGCTGGGGCAGGGAGCATGTCAGGGTGGGCTCAGAACGTACATGCTTTGTGGGCTGAAGGTTGACAATGACCAGTCGGCCTCCTCGGCGCTTGGTGGCGAGGGGCAGGTTCCCGCTGGGCCGGATTTGCAGCGAGGTGCCCAGTGTGATGGACAGGTCTGCATTCCTGGGACGGGAAGGCAGAGTCAGATGGAGCCCCTTCTAGCCCTGCACAAGGATCTCTGCAGCCCTCCTCCTGCCCCACAAGACTAGGAGGCCTCCAACCCCTCCTGGCTCAAGCCCTATGGCCTCACCACCCACCTTGTGCTCCCGCAACACGCCCAGCCCTGGGAAGTCAGCTCACTCCACACCCTCTGCTCTCAAGGGCCGCCCACAGCCTGGGCCAGCTTCTGAGCTGCCCTGAGTCCTGCCCCTGCCGCTTCCCTTCTGCCTGAGCCACCTCCCCACCCCGTTGGCAGAAGCAGGGTTCTTGACGTGGGCAGGACCTTCAATGCTTGGGACTTGGGTTCTATCCCGGCTCATCCACTTCCCAGATGGGTAGCATTGGACAGGAGTCCACCTGCTCAAGCCTCAGTTTCCCTGCCTGTAACACGTGCATGGTGCAGCATGAGTAGCTGCTGTTAGTAAGAGGACAGTGAGGCCTAGAGCAGGGCGTCAGGAAGAGGACAGTGAGGCCCAGAGCAGGGCGTCAGGAAGAGGACAGTGAGGCCCAGAGCAGGGCGTCAGGAAGAGGACAGTGAGGCCCAGAGCAGGGCGTCAGGAAGAAGACAGTGAGGCCCAGAGCAGGGCAGCCATCTCTTTCAGGAAGCCTCTCCTGATGGCCCAGGGCTGGAGCTGGCTGTGCTTCTGCCTGTGTCCCCACCTGCCCAATCTGGGCTCATCTGAGGGTCAGACCTGCTGGCCTCATCGGCGAGAGTGAGGTCCCGGTCAGGCAGGGCGTCCTCCCAGTCCAGGATGGTATCTCTCAGCTCCCCCCTGCAGGGGAGGGGTGGGGGGATCAGCATGGAGACATGCAACCCCCCCCGCGTCCAGGTGCAGCGAGAGGTCACTCACCTGCAAGCCCGAAGCCCCCTCGCCTTGGCCACGGTGCAGAGCCGGCCCGTGGCCTTGAGGCCCATGCTGCCCACGACGGTGTCCCGGACGTACTGCCTGTGTTGGGGGAGGAAGGGGGCCCCGTGGGGCTGGGTCAGCCCACCCCCTGCTCCCCTGCAACCTGATCTGGGCGGCTCTTGCTCTTTTGGGGGAGCTGTTCTCCCAGGGAAGTGGGGGGCTTCCACAACACAGCCGGCCTGGTTGCACCCCAATGCCAGGGGCATGGAAACAGAAAGGCTGGGAAGTATTCCAAACCGAGGAGACTAGAGAGACCTGACAGTTGACATGCAAAGCATGACCCCAGGTTGGATCGTGGACTGGGACAAAAATAGAAGGCATGGGAGCACTGGGAAGCCAGGTGAGGGCCTGGATGATCTACACGGTCGTCCACATCCTGGCCTTTACTACGAATGTGCTGTGGCCACGGGAGACATGTGTCCCGTGGGCCTGGGGCAGTGGACACTTACGCCTCAACATCACAGCAAGGACTAACAAAATAGGGACGAAAGATTGTCAAATCCATGTTGAGATCAGCAAACTATGGCCCCGAGGATCAAATCTGGCCCTCAGCCTCCTGTCTTTGTGAATAAAGTTTTATTGGCACACGGCCATGCCCATTCCTTCCTGTGTTGTCTATGGCGACTTTCACACCATGACAGCAGAGCCCGTCAGGATCCTGACGGAGACTGCCTGGGCCACAAAGCTGAAAACGTTCTACCATCTGGCCCTTTACAGAAAAAGCTTGCTGAGCTCTGGTCTAGGCTAAGTTCGGGTTCATCAAACAATTCTTTTATGAGTTTTCTGTAGATTTGAAATTTTTCAAAATAAATTTGGGGACACTTTTTTTTTTTACTTGGGGGCCCCACCTGGGTGGCTGCTCAGCCAGCTCAAGGAGACACAAGCAGAGCACCCCAGCTTTGGGAAGGGCTCTGGCTCAGCCTTCCCAGAGCGGGCCGACACACCTCTGTCACACTCCGTTATGGGCTGAATTGTGTCCCCTCAAAGATATGTTGGAGTCCCGGCCCCCAATACTTTAAAGCGTGACCGCATTTGGAAATAGGATCGTTGCAGATGTAACGAGTTAAGATGAGATCACACAGGGGAGGCTGACGCTCATCTCATAGGACTGGTGTCCTTATGAACCAGGCAGAGGGTGGCGTGAGGGGAAGACAAGCCGAGGAGCACCAAGGACTGTGAGAAACCTCCAGAAGACGCAAAGGGGAAGGAAGGAGCGCCCCCTGCAGAGTTCAGCAGGAGCCCTGCCCTGCCAACAACCGATCTCTGACTTCCGGCTTCCAGGCTACGATGACACATTTCTGTTTCGAGCTGTTCAGCTTGTGGTCATTGTTAGGGCAGCGCAGGAGGGGAATGCGCCTCCCCAGGAGGAACACAAGCCCCCAGCCCCCACCCCAGCCTGGGTCTCTGGCCATGCCAGAGGAGACTCATAAGGCTCTTACACACAGCCCGACCCGGGAGGTCACAGAGAATGGGGCCGGCCCGTTCTAACCCTAACTCCGCCCACCCCCGTGGCACTCACGTCTTACACTTGACACACTCTTCTACAAACATGTTTCCATGGAGCTCTGCCAACTTGTCCCTGTGGAAGGAGAAGAGAGACACGTAGCCGTGGCACAGGGTTCTGGTTCCTGAGGCTGCAGGCCAAGTACCGAGCCCTCCTCCTCCAGGAAGCCTTCCCTAAGCCTTCAACCATAGGATCAACGGACTCTCTCCTTCTGGTGCCTCTGGCTGCTGACTCCACCATCCACACATTGTACAACCTCACCCAGATGGCCCAACCTCTCTGAGCCTGAGGAGTCATTAACCTCATGGCTGACCCCACCTCTGTTCACAGACAGCCCATTCCGCTCACAAAATCCATCCACAATCATGTCGGAACCTCCGAATGTCACCAAGTCTGAAGGACAGGAGTTCTGATCCCCAGTTTGCAAAGAACCTGAGGCGATGGGAGGCCCAGGGGGCATGGGCTTTGGAAGCAGAGGAACATGGGATCAACTCCCGGAGCTACTGCTTCTCAGCTGTGTCACGCTGGGCAGGTCGCTTAACCTCTCTGTGCCTCAGGCCCTGTCCGTGAAACAGGACAGCAGTGCCTAACTTTTGGGATAGTTGGGGGAGCAATGATCAGGCCTGGGCTCTTGCCCTGGTTCCCTTGGTCACCTCCCTCATGTCCCCACTCCTATGTCACAGCCCCCCTGGCCTGTTACAGGCTGCATTGCCCACCCTACCTTCCCCTTCTCTTTCCTGGCAGTGATCACCGCCTGACCTAGAATGCAATTCGCTAATTTATCTCGTCTTCTGTTTCCTCGCCATGGGAGCATAAGTCCTGGGAGGGCAGCGCTTCCGTCTTGTGTGCCCAGCATCCTGTGTCTAGAACAGCGTGTGGCACCAGTGGACACTGGATAAGTGGTTGTAAATGGTTGTTGGGTGTGATCCATTTTGCTCCTGTCTGCACACAGTGGGTGCCGGGGGATCAGTGCTTCGTCCTCCAAAATGGGACTTGGGAGGTAGTGACTGTGCAGGACCGCTCTGGTTCACAGAGCCCTACTGGGCACCAAGCGCTTCTCCCCGCCGCCTCACTAGATTGCCACGGCGGCCTCACTAGATTGCCACGGCGGCCTCACGGGGGAGGGGCTGGCGTCCATGCTCATTTTACAGATAAGGAAACTGAGGCCCAGAGAGAGGTGTGGCCTGGCCCAGGCCGAGCGGGGCCGGAAGCCGGGGGTTACCTGGGGAAACCGGAGCGCACGTGCAGCCCGTCCACGTTCTGGCTGACCAGGAAGCGGAGGAGGCCCACGCGCTCCAGCTGCACCAGGGCCATGTGCGTCTGCGTGGGCTGCGCGCTCTCAAAGGTGGTGTCGAATTTGGGGGCCAGGCCCCGCTCCTCCATCGTCCAGACGCCATGGGGGCCCCTGAAGGCGGCAGGTGGGGAGAGACACAGAGAGTTTAGGGTTCAAGGAGACAGGGATACAGAATAAGAGACCGAGCATTAGAGACAGAGACAGAGACAGAGAATCAGGGAGACAAGAGATAGAAAGAGACAGAGTGAGCAAGACAAAGAGAGGGGAGAGAAAAAGAGGGAGGGTAAGGGGAGAGGAGGGAGAATGTGGTGCATGAGGGCAAAAAATTATTCATTTCAATCAACATTTCCTGCTGCTGCACTGAGCCTGGCCCTGTGCTGGGTGATGCTGGGGTCCTACTGGACCTGGGCCCTGCCCTCGAGGAGTCCTCCATCTTGTGGAGGGGGGACACAAGTGGCCACAGACCCTGCAGCCTGTGGAACTGGAGGAGCCCAGTGGAGGTGGTGGGGGCTATGCATGGGGAGTGCAGGAAGGCTTCCTGGAGGAGGCTGAGTTGTCTCTTCAACTGTGCGAGGAAAGGGCAGAGCGATTCAGGCAGAAGGGGTAAGCAGAGGCCTAGGGGACTGACAACAGCCTATGAGTTGGGGAAATGCAAGTGGTCTGGGGGCTCCAGCAGGAGCAGCAGGGGCTGAGGTGGGAGAGATGTCCCGAGGCCAGAGCAGGAAGAGCTTTGATTTCCAGCCCGAAGTACCTGGAACTCTCCTGTGTGGCAGTGGGGAGCCATGGCAGATTGTGAAGGAGGGGTGGGAGGGAGTCACGCCTTAGAAGCCTAACATTCCTTCCAGAACCAGGAACTTGGGGCGCCTGGGTAGCACAGTTGTTGGGCATCTGCCTTCGGCTCGAGTCATGGTCCTGGGATCGAGCCCCACACCGGGCTCCTTGCTCAGTGGGAAGCCTGCTTCTCCCTCTCCCACTCCCCCTGCTTGTGTTCCCTCTTTCGCTGTGTCTCTCTCTGTCAAATAAATAAAATCTTTAAAAAAAAAAAAGAAGAAGAAGAAGAACCAGGAATCTGCTCTCCTGCTGCAAGTCTGGGCTACGGGCCCATGAGGCCTAGGGAGGGAGTATAAATGCGACAGGCCTGCCCTATGGGGCAGGGTTGCAAACTCAGTGCCTACAGGGGCCGCTAGGGGGTTGCCAGTTGAGACGTGGATGCTTCACCAAGAAGACTCTTGTCTAACACAGGATGCGCCAAGGAGAGAGGAGTCTAGACATTGTCTGGTCGCACACCCTTGTTAATAGGTGAGAGGCTGAGGTCTGGATGGTTCAAGCCACTTGCCTGACACCAGGTCTGATAGAAAAATATTTGCAGGGGCGCCTGGGTGGCTCAGATGGTTAAGCGTCTGCCTTCGGCTCAGGTCATGATCCCAGGGTCCTGGGATCGAGCCCCACATCGGGCTCCTGGCTCAGCGGGGAGCCTGCTCCTCCCTCTGCCTCTCTCCCTGCTCATGCTCTCTCTCTTTCTCTCTCTGTATCTCTGTGTCTCAAATGAATAAATAAAATCTTTAAAAAAAAAAAAAGAGAAAAATATTTGCAAGTGAGCATGGAGCTAATTGCCCCTGATATCGATCTTCCCATTGTCTAAGGTAATAGAACCCCAGTATTCAGGCATGCATGGTGAGCCCAGGCAAGAGACTACATTCCCCAGGATCCCTTGCAGCTAGGTATGGTCAGGTGACCATGCTCTGGCCAATGGGGTGTGAGTGGAATGTTGTGCATGACTTAAAGGGACGTGTCTGCAAGGGCGGGGTCTTTCCAGTGCCCACACCCCCAAGGGGAAGGCAGCAGGATGGGTTCTGATGCCCAAGCCTCTGTGAGCTAACAGGGAAGCTGCTGGCGGTGTGGCAGGCCCTGCCTCAACTTCCCCTGCATGCCCACAGACCTGAAGTCAGGGATGCCCGAGGCGGTGCTGATCCCAGCACCTGTGTGGAACACCACGTTGGAGGACTGCCAGACCAGCTGCGCCAGCTCCCACACCTTCCGCTCCAACTCCTCAGGGGGGTCGAAGATCTGTCAGCGACAGAGCAGAGGGAGAGGTCAAGACATGTCCCAAGTGGCAAAGCCACTAGCCACAGATTGGGATGCCCCTGCCTTGCCCAGAGGGAAGAACCGATTGGAAAAGGCAGCTTGTCCTCATGTCCCTCCTCTGCCCACAGCCCTCCGGGGCTCCCGCATTCCTCAGGGTAAAAGCCTAAGCCCTCCCAGCAGCCCTCAAGGCCCTGCATGACCTATCCTACCCTCTCCCTCTCTCCCCCTCGCCCACTCTGGTCCAGTCACACATGCCTCCTCACTAGTCCTCCAACACACCAGGCCTGGTCCTGCCTTAGGACCTTTGCATGGGCTGTACCCTCTGCCTGGAGTGCTCCCACATGGCTCCTCCCTCACCTCCTTTAGGTCTTGGCTCAAAAGTCATCTCATTTGCACACTCAAGTTCACAGCAGTATCATTTACAATCGCTAAAACGTGGAATCAGTCCAAGGGTCTGTAGATGGATGAAGGATAAACACACATGCAGTCCATGCACACACTGGAATATTGGTCAGCCACAGAAAGGAAGGGACCCTGACACCTGCCACGACGTGGAGGGACCCCGAGGACACTGTGGTCAGTGAGAGGAGCCGGGCAAAGAAGGACACATCCCGCAGGAACTCACTCCCAGGAGGTTTGATTCCACATTTATTGGGCACCTACTGGGCATCAGGCACTTTCTCAGCCCTGGGACCACAGTAGGGAACAAGGCATACAAAACCCCCTCATGCTAGCAGGGAGACAGACAAGGAGCAAGTAAATATAAGAAGTCCGATGATGGTAAGCTTCAGGTCCCCAGAGGAGTCCCGTCCACAGAGACGGAGAGGAGAGGGTGGGAGCCAGGGCTGGGGCAGGGGGTGAGGAGTCCGTGCTTCATGGGGACAGAGTCTCCATGTGGGGAGATGGAAAGTTCTGGAAACGGATGATGAGAGTGGTTGCATGACAGCGTGAGTGTGCTTCATGCCACCGAGCTACGCACTGAAAATGGTTAAGGTGGTACATTTTATGTTGTGTATTTCGCCACAATAAAAAAAAATTGAAAAACCAAAAGTGATCCCAGTGATGCCTCCTGGGTCCTGGATTCAGTGCAGGCCCAGCTCTCCTCACCACTCCCTGCTTTATTTTTCTCCCTGAAGCTTACTTACCATTATCGGACTTCTTAAATTTACTTGCTCCGTATCTGTCTCCCTGCTAACATGAGGGGCTTTTGTATGCCTTGTTCCCTACTGTGGTCCCAGGGCTGAGAAAGTGCCTGATGCCCAGTAGGGGCTCAATAAATGTTTGTGGAATCAAGCGACCAATCAAGGGACAGGCAGGAAGAGAAGAGAGGGGCTTCGGAGGGATTCTGAGGGTTCATATTAAATGCCTCCCTCAGAACGCACAGACCAGCCTTTAGGGGAGGGGGGCAATCTTCCCCCCAGTTTACAGAGGGGCGAGGGGACCCAGAAGGGAAGTGACTCACCCCAAGTCCTGCAGCGGCAGAAGGGGTCCTTCTGACACATATCTACGTCCATCCAACCTAAAACCCTTGTCCATCACCCTCAGGATAAAGTGTCAGCTCCCCAGTCTGGCACGTGCGGCCCCTGCGGTCCCGGCTCTGGCCTAATTTGTGCCCCAAGTGTATTTATTTCCACCTCCTCGCCTTCGCCCCTGCCGAGCCTTCCGCCTGCAACTGCGTCCCCTCGCTTCCCCCATCAGAACTTCAGGACTTCCCGCAACGCGAAGGCCTCGCTCGATCCAGCCCGGCCGACCCGGGGCTGGGGGCGTCCCGGTCCCCGGGAGCGCAGGGGGCGTCACTTCCCGCCCCCTCCTCCCTGGGAAGTCCCTCCCATTGTCTAGCCTCAGTGCCTCCCGATATTCCCACAATGCCCCGCTGCTGTCCGGCCCCGCCCAGCCCGCGGCGCCGGGGGCGGCCTTCGGGACGCGGGGCCGCGCTCACCTCGGGGAGGCCGCACTTGCCCTTGTCCGCGTACGGCGACAGTCCCGCCGCGTAATTCACCGACATCCTCGCCGCCCCAGCGGGAACAATAAAGTTTCTCTTGTTGAGGCCGCTTCCGCCGGAAACGGGGCGGGACAGGAGCGGGGAGGAGGAGTCGCGTTCCACCCTCCGCGCCCGGCCTCTCCCTCCAAGGCGCACGCGCCTCGTCTGACGCCTCAGGCGCCATCTCAACTGCTGGCAGAGAGAAGTCCGCTTCCTTCGAAGTGTTGGTGGGTGGCGGGAAACAGGGGCGGCCGCCTACGGGACAGCCCTCCAGTCACCTCTCAAATGAGGGGCACAGGCAACCGGTGCCCCCTTTCTTCTTCTTGCAAATGAGTAAATGGAAGTCTCCACGTCCCTCCCGAGGACAGAGGACTCGTGCTTCCAGTCGGGGCTCTCTCCGCCGCACATTTCAGAAGTTCACAAAGTCACCAGTGCAGGGCACTCGTGCAAGTGTGCGGGGGGCAGCGTGGGGCCTCCCCAGGTCGGGTCTCGGACGCCGCTCCGAATTACCCGAAAGTCATCCAGGCCGGTGGTAGTCTGCGCTCGGCGGGCCAGGTGCACCGCTAAGAGACTGCTCAAGGGCACTGGGGCTGGTGGCCTTGAGGATGCATTTAAGAGACGTGTGGAGCACCAACCGTGACGGGGGGACACTGGAGAACAAAGGTGGCACCCTGTGGCGCGAGGTGGACACAGAGCGGTGACCGGGAGATGGTGACTTAGTGTGATTCAGGTGCCATGAGGGCATCGGGCCATAGGGAGCTCAGAGGAGGCACCTGACCCAGCCTGGGTGCATCCGGGAAGGCTTCCTGGAGGAGGGGGTGTTGCAGCAAAGATCCGAAGAGTGAGTAGGAATGAGATGGGGAGAGTGAGCCTGTTGGGAGGAACATGGGGTACAGAAGGGGCGTTCCTGGTGGAGAAACAGCAAGCGCAGAGGCCGGGAAGAGAGGTAGAGGGTGGTGGAAGAGAGCTGGTGTCTTCCTGCCAGAGCTCGTTGGCCAGCAGGCAGCCCCGCAGCCAGCCTGTCTCCTCCCTCTGCTCATCCCCGGCCCCCTGGGGCGGCTGCCCTCTCCGAGCTGATCGGGTGTCTGAGCTGAGCGGGTGTCTGAGCTGAGCGCTTGGAGCTGCCGGTGTGAGCTGGTGGCCCAGCTGGGAGCAGGTAACTGGAGCCGGCAGTGGGCGAGGAGGCCTGGTGCTAGAGTCACTGGAGTTGCAGGAGGTGGGAGAGGAGGAAGTGAGGGAAGGCTGGGATGGAGGCGCTGGTTAGGGCCTCAGCCCCTTGCCTCTGAGCCCTGGTGTGTGGGCGCAAGGAGAGGCCCACGTGTGTCCCAGCTACGCTGAGGAACTTCCCAGCACCCTCTCTCTCTCTCTCTCTCTCTCTCTCTCTCACACACACACACACACACACTCATGCACGCACTTCCCACTTCCCAGCCTTTGCGTTGTCTAGGGTACATACCCTCTTTAACTGCCGCTGCCCCTCTCAGCATCCTGCCTGGCCATCAGGCCCTCCTTTATATATCATCCCCTCTTCCAGAAAGCTACTCCCATCCCCCAAGCCCATGGATCCCCTCCTGCCCAGCCGACCTGTGGACTCCTCTTGGGTGTCTTATTACACTCTGCTCTGGGTGTGATTGAGACAGAGGTGGAAGAAAAAGGGTAGGGTGAGTGCTAAGTGAATGGGTATGTTGGTTGGGGGAGGGATGGGTGGATGAATGCGTGGTCAGTAGATAGATGGGTGGGTAGATGGAAGGATGAATGGATGAATGCACGGTAGGGTGGGTGGGTGGGTGGGTGGGTGTTGCATGGGTGAGTGTTGGATGTAGAGGTGGGTGGCTGGGTGGGTGGGTGGTTGTTCAATATGTAAGTGGGTGGGTGGTTGGATGGTGGGTGAGTGGTGGATGAAGTATGGTTGAAGGGTCACGAAGAACCATGAGAAGGTGAGTTGGTGGCTGGTAGCTAGCGGATGGCTGTGCACATGCTTGGGTAGGAGGATGGATGCACAGGTGGAACAGACAGGTGGAAGGAAGGATAGTTTTGAGAATTCACAGGCAGGTTGGACAGGTGATGGACAGGTCTTCGTAGGAATCCGACTCAAAATAGGAAGGAATCCGTAGCCACACACCTTGAAATGTGTCTGCCTGCTCTCGATCCCTGTACACGCAAAGAACACGTCACAGGCCCGGGTGGACGGACAGGTGCATATACATGTATACAGTCATCACCCCAGACCTCTGCTCCCCTGGGGTGACTTGCCTCCATGCTCTCCCTCACACAGATGCCAGCCTGATGTAAGGGGACTTGGCTGCAGATAATCTTCTCCGATTATCCAAGAACCGTGCCTTTGTGCTAAGGGGTCTCAGCTCTGGGCCTGGCCCCCAGGAGCCCCTCACTGTTCAGGAAGACAGTACCTGCCCAGACACTTCTAACCTTCAAAGCCGGGGCTGGGGCAGAGGAAGGGACCCAACTAGGGCTAGGGAAACCCAGTTTGAGGAGTTAAGAGTTCAGCCTGTGGACGACAGGCAAAGCTCATCAGAACACGGGATTTTGTGAACTGGGCTGTGAAGGGTAAATAGGAGTTCACCAGAAAAGAAGGAGAAGAAAGGGCATTCTATGTAGAAATAACTGCACAGATGGAAGCTTGGAGACCAGAAAAAGCTTGATCTGCTTGGACAACAGGGAATACTGGTGAAGTGCATATATTGAGCACCTACTGTTTGCTGGGCTCTATGCTAGGGACTTCACTGAAAACCTACCACAAGTTGGTCAAAAGGGCATTATCTCCCTCATTTTAAGTTTGAGGAAGGTGAGACTCAGAGAGGGCAAGTGACCTGCCAAAGGACACACAGCAATTAGGAGATGGGGTATCCTGTGTCTCGTTCCTGTTCTAGGGTCTGAAATGGCCCAGGGAGGAGGAAGAGGTCCTTTTGAGGAAGGGGAGGCTGGTGACCCTCCTATTCCCCAGGTGCCTCATCCCACCCCACTCTTATGCTTCCCTAGGTGGCCTAGGTTGAAGAGAACCATCAGACGCTGGCCATGAAGACCCTCCGGGCACGATTTAAGAAGACAGAGGTGAGTGTGAGGCCACTGAGATGCCCAGTATCCCCCCATTTCAGGCTCATGTGCCCCAGGGCCTGGTCATTGGGCCTTTGGAGTACTGTCCTCTGCCCGTCCTCTGATCCTTCTGGCAGCTTCCATATGACCAGGCCCCTCCATGTTCTGGACTCTCCCGAGGTTCCTCACCATGCACAGGTTCCTCACCACCCACCCCGTAGCTTCTGCTTCCTCTCCTCCCTTTCCTGTCTACTGCACCCTGCTGCCCTCGTGTCCCCATTGCATCCCTGCTCAGTTTCCAGCCACCAGACCTTTGCCCTGCCTGTTCCCTCTGCTGGGAAAGCCCTCTCCTGCATGCATTGCTGCCTGTCAAACCCTCTACAGTCCCGACCCTATATGGCACCAGAAACTCTTCTTCCGGAAGAATCTCCATTCTCCCAAGCTCCAGTGACAACTTGCTTTTCTGAGGACTCAGTTTCTCAGGGACCCTTATCTCTTGCTTTTGAGGATTCATTCAGCAAATGTTTGTATCAGGCACTGTTGTAGGCACTGAGGAAATGCCTGCTCTCTTGGAGCTGACAGCTGAGTGGGGTGATGGATACTAAACAAGATAAGTAAGTGCAAAGGCATTTTTTTTTTTTTTTTTGGTACCATGGAGACAAAGAAAGCAAGGAAAGGGAGCATCCAGGGCAAGGGAGATGGTTGCAATTTTAAAGCAAGTTGTCAAGAAAGACCTCACCAAGAAGCTGATATCAGAGCAAAGATCAGAAGGGAAAGAGGGAGGGAATTGTGTGTATATTTCAAGAATTGCATTCCAGGCAGAGGGGACAGCCAGTGCAAAGGCCCTGAGGTAGGCTGGAGCTGGCTTCCCATGCAGCCACACCTTGGACTGTGAACTCCCAGAGGGAGATGTTCCTTCTTCCGTCGTACCCACTCCCTCCTGGCCCCCCAGGTCCCTGCCTGTGTGGGGGCCAGTCCAGGGCACAGACTGAGAGAATCTAGGGTTAGAGGACAGAGACCAGTGTGGGCAAAGTTCAGAGGCTGGGCCAGGCCTGGTTGATTCAGGGCATCTTGGGATGATAAGCAGGTTCCTTGGGCTGGAGTAGAGCATGTGAGCGGGCTGATGCTGAAGAGGGCCCACCCCGAGGAGTCCTGGAAAGCCAAAAAGAAAGGGGCAGAGGAACACACCTGCTTGTAAAGTCAGGTGGCTCTGGGTTTGAGTACATTCTCCTCCCAGCTAGCTGGTGACTGTGGGTCTGTCCCCAGCTTCCGCTTGCCCCCTCGGGTTTTCTCAACTCATTTATTTCTATGATTTATTAAGCTTAACATTCCTTTTCCTTTGATTTATTTTAATTTAATTTTTAAAATTTAAATGTAATATCATGAATTCATTTTTACTTATTTCACCTATTTTTGGTTTTATTTGTTTTATTTGTGTGTTTTTGAGCGTTATAAGGAGCTTACTGTGTGCTTTGCAGATGTTAGCTCACTTGTTCCTCATAACAATCATATGGGGCAGGACCTTTTATTATCCCACTTTATAGATGAGGAGGGGAGGCCCAGAGAGATTAAGAAACTTTCCCAAGGTCACACAGTGAGGAAGTGAGACACCAGACTTCCCCCGGGTTGAGGGGGGAGGGAGTCTACTGATAAAAAGGAGAGAGGTAGGGAGAGGCTGAGACAGGAATAAATGGCTCATGAACCACCTACAAAATGTGGCACAGAGTCAGACTCATTCACTGAGGAATGATCCTAAAATTCTTCACCCTGTTTGAAATCCGTTCCTAAGGCGGACTGTTCACGTTTACCCCCCAAGAATTCCTGAGATGTTGTAGCCAGTGGTAACCCAAACCATATCACTGGTTAATTTCAAAAGTAGAATTATATTGAAGTCGAATCCTTCAAAAGGTGTGTGCAGCTAAAAAAAAACCCAAAGACACCTGATTTGGGACGTGGGTGTATTGGGTGCGTAGCACAGAGGTGGGGTGAGTGGGGGGGGGGCGGACAGGTGTTAAAGCCTCAGACTGGGTGTGAGGGTGTCTGGGGTGTCTGGGAGGCGGGGAGGAGCCTCGGCTGGAGCAGGGGCAGCGCCAAGAGGCCTGGGGGCATCCTCCGCATCCCCCATCAGGCAGCTCGGGCAGCTCCCTCCCTCCCTCCCTCCACTGGCCAGCTCCAGTTTCTGGACAGACAGCAGGAGTCAGGTTCGGCTTTTGTTCACTCCCCAGAGGGACGAAAGCGAACACCGAACACCGTGACTGCCTGCGTGACTACAGACACACAGACACCCTCCCCCCCCCACCCCCCCCACCCCCAGCTGTCTCTCGGGACCTTTCATTCTCTCTTCTCAGCACACAGACCAGCCTCTGCACCTTGGCCCCATCCTCCCAGCTGCCTGGCATACCCTCCCCACTCTTTTCTGCTTCTTTACCGCCAGCCTTTCCTTCAAGGCCCCAACACATCGCCATACTTGCTCTGAGCCTTCTCAGAGCCTTTCTGGGCCTCAGTTTCCCCATCCGTAAGATGGGATTTAACTGGAGCTGTGAGCCTCCAGTTAAATCCCCTCCCGCCAGCCTCCTGCCCTTGTGTCAGGTTTTAGAAAAATCCCACAAGCAAGAAGATTGGAGTTTTTAGAGGTTCATAGATGCCCACTGCCTCACTGCTTCCTGGAAAGTCTGTCTCTCATTTTTATTCTCCGGAGTTACTATTTAATTCATTCAACAGACATTTATTGGGTCCCAACCATGTTCCAGACCCTGTGGTAGGTGCTGGCGATCAGGCCTGGCTTCACGGACCCACGCTCGGAAGGGCCCCATGTTTGGTTTAATGCTGTCTTCTCTGACATGGTAGGGGAATAGACCCAGAGGAAACAGAATGTATTCAGTAGGGGACACAGTGTGGCATCAGGTGGGGAGAAGAGCAATAAAAAACAAAAACAAAAACAAAACCCTCTTCAGGTGCCTTCCAGGGTAGACAACAGGAGAGGAACCGGCCATGTGGACAGTGGGGGAGGGAGGGTGCTCCAGGTAGAGGACACTGCAAGATCAGAGGCCCAGACCAGAAAGGAGGCCACTGCGACAGGATGGGCCTGACCAGGGCAAGTGTAGGGGAGGTGAGCTCCGGGAGATGACCGGGGTACTGTTCAGAGCAGGGGTGGACCAGTTCTCCCTGGAAAGGGCCAGGCAGTAATATTTTTGTCTTCGGGGGCCCTCAGACCTCAATTCGGCCAAGGCGAATTGGATGGGCGAGGCTCTGTCCCAATAAAACTTTATTTATAGACACTGAAATGTGAATTTCAGGTCATTTTCATGGATCACAAAATATTACTCTTCTTTTGATTTTTTTCCACCCAAACCACCTATAAGTGTGAAAACCATTCTTAGCTCTTGAGCTGCACAAAACCAGGCGGGGGTGGGATTCAGCCCTGGGGACCAGTTTCTGTAGACCCTTGGGGACCCCCCGAGAGCAGTCTGGATTTTACGCTGAGTGAGGCTGTTGGAGGCTTTTGAGCAGAAGAGAGATAAGAGTTGATGCAGGCTTCAGGAAGCTGGGGGACAAGGGCAGGGGCTAGGAGACCAGGGCAGAAGTGTCCCCACATGGAGCCTGCAGTGATGGGGCTGGACTGCAGGCAGGAATGGGTACGTGCATAGAGCTGACAGCCAGTGGGGTTGGCTGGTAGATTGAGTGTGGCACAAGAGAGGGGGATGGTGGTGCCCACATGCCCCAGGGTGAGGGGGTTGAGGGGTATTTGTCTGAGCTTGTATAGAATCCAGGAGGACAGGCCAAGGTACTGGGAAATCCGAGGCCCGAGCTGGGAGATCCATTTCAGTTTCCTCCCTGGGCAAGCCTGAGAGGGGCACTCTGCTTCTGGGTGTGAGAGACAGGAGCCCTCAATACCCACCCCTCCCCAATTACTTATTACCAGACTCCCCATTTATTGGCCCCACTTCTCCCTCCTCCTGCCCAAAGGCGTCCTAAGAAGAATCACAGACAGATCTTGCCCCCGGGGGACACTGAGCCATGTCTAGGGACGTCTGTGGTGGTCACACTGGGGGTGCTCCTGGCATCGAGTGGGCGGGGCTAGGGATGCCACTCAGCCCCCCACAGTGCCTGGGACAGCCCCCCAACGGAGAGTGGTCTGGCCCTGAATGTCCGCAGTGCCTCGGTGGAGGAACCCAGCTGTATGGTGCCTGTTGCATTATCTATCCCGTTTAGCAGTTGGGGAATTGAGAGCCAGAGAAGGGACATGACTGGCCCAAAGTCACACAGTGTGCATAACATGACCAAGCTGGATTCAAGCCCCCCCCCCCCCCCCGCCTCCTGTCTGCAGTCATGGCTGCTAACCCCAGGTTCCAGAAGGCTGTCTCTATACCCATCCCTTCTCTCCCCTGTCATCCCTGTGTCCCCACCCCCAACCACCCCATGGCCCCTTCATGAATTTGCAGCCACATCAACACAGTGGACCATCCCACATTTTGGAACCTCTCGTAGCTTCCCTAATGTCCCCCATTCCTGGATTCCCCCTCCTTCCGTGGACACACCTCCTCCTCTGCCCTAGCCTTAAGTATGACCCCACCCACCTGGTCCTGGACCAGGGCATGGGCAACTGGGCTGGTGGAGGAGAGCGATAATTTCATGATTTCTCCTGAACCTGGTCTTGTCCCTGCCACCCCCCCAACTCCTGCCCATCCTCTAAGTTTCAGCTCAGATGCCCTCTCTTCCAGGAAGCCCTCCCAAACTCCCCAGTGTCAGGAGTCCTCTCTGAGCTCCCAGCTGGCCTGGGCTTCCCCCATTACAGCCCTGATCACCCTGGTTCATCAATCCCTGGGTGTATATGTCTCCCCAGGGACCCCAGGGATAGCAGGGACATCTGTCTTGTCACCACTGGGAGCCAGTGCCCCACACAGCGCCAGGCACCCCATAGGACAAATGGACTCAATGACTGAAATTCACATGGCTCAGAGGGCCTGGCCTTGTGAGTCATTCATTCACTCAGCAAACGTTTATGCTGGGGTGCCTGGCCTGTGTCAGGGAGGCCTCGGCCTGGCCCTGCTGTCAAGGGGCCCCCAGTCTGAGAGAACACCCAGCGGACAGAGACCCTACCAGCCCCTGGGAGGAGCTGGGTCCTCTCCGTGTTCTGGTGATTTTACTGACCACCTACGATGGCCTGTGTCCTCAGGATTCAGCATTAGATATGCACACGGGCACAAGCACATCCGTGTTTGACGAATGAATCCATGTTTACTGCACTTACTATGTGCCGGGCACTGGTGAGTGCTTTGCGTGGCCTATCTCATTAGCCTCCCGAAAACCCTCTGCGTGCAGTAGCAACTGTTTATTTTGAAACCCATTTTCCAGGTGAGGAAAGTGAAGTCCGAAGCAGGTAAGCAAGTATCTTGGCCGGGTCGTATAGGTGTTAAGTGCGGAGGGCCTGGGGATAGGGCCCTGGATTCAGATTCGTCTGTCAGCCTGCTGGGTCCCCCTGGTGCGTGAGTGCATGAATGATGGCCCGGCAGAGTGGGAAGCTCTGGCTGCCGGGGGCTCAGGCCCGGAGTCACCTGCGACCCGCGGCCAGCTCGGACGAGGCGGAGACGCTGCGGGCGGGTCCCCGGAGATCCAGCGGGCAGCCCGCGGGGCCAAGGGAGCCGGCCTCCTTGGCCACATCCTCCTCCAGGCAGGAAGGTCAGGGAGTGCCCGGGCGGCACCTGGTCTCGGAGCCTAGCCCCTCCCCGACACGACCCCTACCGTGGGGGCGGACCTCCAGGAGGGAGGGTTGGGGCGCGCGGGCCGGGCGGCAGAGCTCCACCGGACCCCCACCCCTCCCTCGAGTCCCCCCCCAGCCCCCCCCCCCCGACCCCCCCCCCCCCCCCCCCCCCCCAGTCCCTCCCTCCGGACCCCCTTCAGCCCCCGGCCCCTCCCTCCGGGTCCTCTCGGCCCCTCCCTCCAGGCTCCCCCAGCTCCTCCCTCCAACCCCGCAT